>NW_010317717.1:0-23721 GCF_000700745.2 Antrostomus carolinensis
TAATAATAATAATAATAATAATAATAGTCTACTTTGAGGATCTTACAAATATACCATTTTTAAGCTAAACCTCAGTGGGGGATTTTTGCCTATTCCATGCCCAGAATTGGGTATATTTGGATTTAAAAAATAATGAAAATATTTCCAGTTTATCGGATTTAAAAAATAATGAAAATATTTCCAGTTTATCTTTTCCCCAAAAAGAGTTAGGGGAATTTGTTCTACTTTGCTCATAATTAGATAATTGTAATTAAGCTCATTCTGGGCTTTTCTGCTTTTAATAATTTTAAGTAATTAGGCTAGTGTTGTGCATGTTTAATGTGCCTTTTCAGAGTGCTACAATTAAATCCATTAGAATTCAGCCTGCAGGAATATAATATTAGCATACTGGTTTAGGAAAAATACATTTCAAAATACAGCCTGTGGTATTTCCTCTAGAATCCAGGCTTTCATTTTCAAGAAATGGTGGCTGAATGTTCAAATTTGAATTTATACTATTAAATATGGGAGATGCCTCAAGGACTGGGGTATCTTCTCCAGAATTTGCAACTCTCTCACTTACATTTCTCCATGTTTTGGAGTAATTGCACAATGGCACACGTGGAATGTGTGTTGTCTGAGCGTGGTCCCTGGGAGCAGACACATAAACATTTTAGATTATAAATTGCTATTCACTGCTGAATGGCAGAGCATGAATAAAAAATGGTTTTATAGCAAAGAATTGACATCTTTATATTTTAATATTGAGCTTGTGGCCTAATTTTAGCACAGTAGATGACATTTACTATGTAATGGGTCATTTTGCTGCGTTTGAAAATAATGATGAGGTGAGTTTTACCTCCAGAGCAAGTGCTTCCAGCAAAACAATCATCTATTTTAAGACCCAGCTAAGGATTTTGTAGTTTAGTGTTTTCATAGTGATTTAGCGTGAAGTTCAGCTGCCTAAACTTGGGTATCTTAGTGCTGCTGGAGAGGCCTTGGGGCTTGTGAGACATCTTAGTGCTGCTGGGGAGGCCTTGGGGCTTGTGAGACATCTCAGAGCTGCCAGCTCCAGCAGTTCATAGAATCCCAGACTGGTTTGGATGGGAAGGGACCTTTAGGCTCACTCAGTTCCACCCCCCCTGCCATCAGCAGGGACACCTTCCACTAGACCAGGTTGCTCAAAGCCTCATCCAACCTGGCCTTCAACACTTCCAGGGAGGGGGCATCTACAACTTCCTTGGGCAACCTGGGACACTGTCTCACCACCCTCACACCAAAGAATTTCTTCCTCACATCTCAGCTCCATCTCCCCTCTGCCACTTTCAAGCCATCACCCTTTGTTCTGTCACTCCCTGCCCTTGGCCAAAGTCCCTCCCCAGCCTTCCTGGAGCCCCTTCAGGTACTGGGAGGCCACTAGAAGGTCTCCCCGGAGCCTTCTCTTCTCCAGGCTGAACAGCCCCAACTCTCTCAGCCTGTCCTCACAGCAGAGCTGCTCCAGCCCTGGCATCATCCTGGTGGCCTCCTCTGGACTGGCTCCAGTAGCTCCATGTCCTTCTGCTGTTGGTGTCCCCAGCACTGGAGGCAGCACTGCAGGTGGGTTGTCAGGAGAGTGAAGCAGAGGGGCAGAATCCCCTCCCTAAAGGAGGTGATTGAATGATTGCCAA
This sequence comes from Antrostomus carolinensis, assembly GCF_000700745.2. NCBI lineage: Eukaryota > Metazoa > Chordata > Aves > Caprimulgiformes > Caprimulgidae > Antrostomus > Antrostomus carolinensis. Next base: position 1,647 of record NW_010317717.1, read on the forward strand.
CATTTGGATGTGTTTGTTCAGCACCCAGATTCTCAGTCTGCCAAATTTCACGTCATTTATGGAGGTGTGGAATGTGAAAAATATGTTAAGATGAATTTGTACATGTAATTAAAAAACACTTGTTCCCTAGATGGAGATTGATCTGGCTAAAGGTGAAGCACGACACAAACAGGCAATTCTTAAAGTCAAGGAAGAAGCAAGAGTGGAACTAGACATTGAGAGACAAAAACAGCAAGAACTCATCACAAAATATCAGAGGGATCATGAAGAGCTCCAGAAGAAGGTGTGTGACACTCCAGAGAAAAGTTTTGTGGCAGTAGGTGGTGTAAACTATTGAAAAGTGGTATGTGAAGGAATAAAACTTTTATGTGTAATCCTGTATTTTTTCCCAGTCTTGGTGTGTGGCATATGATTGATTTTTTTTTTTATTATTATTATGATTTTTTTAATGGAACAGTCTAAAAAGTAACTACTCTAGTTACCAGTTAATGGCTTTCTTGGCTGTATTGGTGGTTGCATCACACATGGTTGGCTGTTCCCAGCCACCCAGACCTACAGTTTTTCAGGTTTTATATAGAAATTGAAAATTGTACCTGTAATCTTAGTTTTCAAAAGACTTGACACATTTCTTGAGAATTCTGGAAAAATCAAAGAAATTTGATGGAAGTATGTCGTTATTTAAAATTCATTATGTAGTATTTTAAAGAGCTGAAAGTAACAGTTGGACTTTGCAAATATTTGACTGTGATTTTAAAACCCTGAAGAGATGCTGGCTTGCAGTAAAGAAGTTAAATTTTCCCGTTTTCCCTCTATTTCTGTTTTATCTTGGACACACTCATTAATCTCTTGAGTGATTTTTGATTAATTTACAGCTCTCTGATATCCTTTGAGGGTATTATGCAAATTCAAAGCCTTTTTTTTTGTCTCTGAGGTCCTGTATGTTTGCTTTTGTATTTTTTTTTCCTGAAGTCAACATTTGTCTGCTACTTAATTCTTCATTTCTAAAGACAGCCACTGAATGTAGACTAATGCATTTTTTGTCTAATCTAATGCAGATACCAGGATTAATATCCAGTGCCACCAATACCTTAAGGATGGAGACAGAAATTCTTGAAAAGAAGCTACAAGATGCCCAGATCAAACTTGCAGAGAAAGATGAAGATAAGGAAAAAGAAATTCAGAGCCTTAAAAGACTTATTACTGAGCTTGAATTTCAGCTGACAATGGAAAAGAGCAATAATGAATCATTTCTGGGTAATATGAGGAAAGAAATTCAACATAAGTCAGATGAACTGGAAAAATTAAGCCAGGAGAGGACACAACTGATTCACAATTTGAGTCAAGTTCAAGAGGAGGTAGGAACATGACCAAGGAAATGCCTTGCTATTTTTACTTAGACATGTGACTTGTAAAATAATTCAAAGCATCTATATTTCAGACCCTGTTACAAACCGGTTTAAAAACCATTGAAATGAAAAGATTTATGAACCAAGTCCATCATAATTTCATAAATACAATGTATCACAAAATATGTGAATTTTTAAATTCAGAAAGCACTTAAACTAGTATTTTATTTTAAATATATATATTTTTTCAAGTCTTGCAAGACATTAGTTTCCTAGTCTCTAGCCTCACATCACACTACATAAACATGAGTAAACAATAAAGCTTTCTTCATGTTTTTTGAAGTAGAAAATGTGGACATTTCTCATTCTTTGAACAAGACAGGAATCCTCCCAGAAATCTTATTTATTTTGGAAATAATTTATAAGAAAGAACTTCCTCCTGTCAATAGGAATGAGAGTGGACACAGTCCTGTTCTGAATGGCTTCTGGGACAGGGATTGCATCTTCTAATGTGGGAGTATGAGTGTCCATCCTGCCCTGCTCATGTATCCCACCCTGGGCATGTATCCCACCTCCCACCAGGAAAGCCACTCTCTGGAACACAGGAATGCATAAAAATTAATCGCATGTGAAGGGTAATTTGACTGATGGATATTCTTACCACAAGCATTTGCTGAATGTTTGGAATATAATGGGAAGGGAGGAGAGAGAGCTGTGCTGCTCTGAGAGATGTGAAAGCAGTGAAGTCAGGGACTGTAGATAAGATTGGGCTGGAATGTCCAAAGTAATTAAGTGGCAGAAAAAAAATTGGTAAACAGTGAAAATAAACTCTTCAAAATTAATTAGGGCTTGGGTTGATATTTATTTATTCCTTGAAAAAGGTTCAGAAACACAGTGTTAGTGGAATTGGAATGATGTTGGCAGTCGTTCTGTCCTGTACCTATGGAAGAGGCTCTTGGAAAGACGTGCCCTCCTCAAGTCTTGGTCAGGAACTTCAGCAGAGTAAGGAACACACTGTTATCCTCAGTTGTGAGATTCCACCACCTCTGCTTATGTTAGTTTTCCCCACTCTGAAGCAGAGTTCTTCCTCTAATTATATTGGGAAATGGGGAGATGAGAGTGGTTGAAAATTGAAACTGGTTTTAGGATAAACTGCACACCAGGATACTTCCTCAGATTTGCAGGTAACACTTACAAATCATTTCGTGGACTATCAGGGACCATCTGAGTGGCAGGGAAAGTAATGTCTAACTTTATTTAATTAAGTTGTCTGCAGAGTTATGTATTAGAGAATAAGTTATTCTGTATATTGACATCTCTCCCATTTCTGCAAGTTCCTTCTCCATCAGCTCCTTCACTTGCACTTGGCACAGGGGTTAGACAGCCTGAGCAGAACTTCTGTGTTTCTACTCTCCATCCACTACAGATGCTTTGACCAAAGTAAAATTTTAAAATCTAAAAAAAGAAAAAAATAGGTCAACAAAGGACTTTTCATTTCTCCATCATTTTTCAAGTTTTGACAGGAACACGCGTGCAGAAATGTAATAGTTTTAGTAACCAATTCTTGGCTAAACAAGGCTTACCACCTTCCACTTCCGTGGGAACACACTGCTGTGCTCTGACTTTACTGCCACAACTATTTGCTCTTCAAAACATCAAAAAAGTGCTGTTGAGTTTATCTTTCTTACACATTTTCTTCCCTGTATACACCCCCTGCCATAATCACATGGAGAATTTCAAATACAAATGTTTGCCCTCACTTGAAGGTGATACGTGATGTGACCTGGCACACAGCTCATGCTCTTAGTGCTGAAGAGGTTTACATAGAAAAGTTTGTCTGGGCAACGAGGCTGTGCATGACTGAGAGAGTCCTCCATGTGACTCGATCATCACTCTCTGTGTTGGAGACTGCTTTGGTCGTTGCTTCCCTTCCATTCTCATGGGCCTCCTGGTGTCAGAAACAATTCCTTGCCTAGAAGAACAAAAAAGTGGATATTTTCAGCTTGTAGAATCATAGAAAGTTGTGATTGATGATCTCACAGGATCATGAGTCCAACTCTTGCCCTAGCACAGGACAATCCCAACATTCAGACCATGTCCCTGAGGGCCTTGGCCAAATGCTGCTGGAATCTTGTCAGGCTTGGGGCCATGAGCACCTCCCTGGGGAGCCTGTTCCAGTGCTCCACCACCCTCTGCCTCAAGAACCTTTTCCTCATGGCCAACCTCCCCCTCCCCTGCCACATCTTCCTGCCATTCCCTCTGCTCCTGGCATTCGTTGGTGACCAGAGAGAAGAGATCAGCGCCTGCCCCTCCTCTTCCCCTTGGGAGGAAGTTCTAGACCCCCATGAGATCTCCTCTCAGTCTCCTCTTCTCCAGGCTGAACACACCAAGTGACTTCAGCCTCTCCTCGTACAGCTTCTCCTCTAAACCCTTCACCAATTCAGTGGCCTCCTCTGGCCACTCTCTAGTAGCTTTAGATCCTTTTATGAATCAATTTAGTGCTGTTATCCTTTGTGTTTTATTTACTTTTAATTTCAGCTGGAAACCAGGAAAATTAGCATCACAAATAGGTTCTTCATAACATACCAACCTGGGGACTTTGGTGATACGGGGACACTTCCAGTTGTCTGCTCAAGGCCCAGCCCCAGTCACTTACCATTTAGGTATCAGGAATCACAGTGCAATGTTTGTGAAAACCACTAGATTGAAAAATCATTTATCCCAATCCTTTGGGAAATAAAAACCAATAAAGAATGCCAGCACCAAAAATAATAATAATAAAAAAAAATCTCTGCACAATTATTTAAACTACAGAGGAGGAGAAGTTCTTGAACATCTGAGGCTTTGAGCAGCCTGGTCTAGTGGAAGCTGGCAGGGGGGTTGGAACTGGATGAGCTTTAAGGTCCCTCCCAACCCAAACCATTCCATGATTCTATGATCTTATCATAACGAAGTGGCTCAGTCATACTCAAACTGTGTACATTGCTTTTTCCTTTCCAAGAGCAGCATTCCCAGTTTCCCCCTTAGCTGGAGGATGGGCAGGAGGTCAGAAGTAATTCTGATAACTTACCTCATATTTTCCACTGTCCCCTGAGGGAGTGATGGGTGTGTAAACGCCGGGTACATCCTTTGAATGACTTTCAGAGAAACCAGGATACGGGGATGTATTGAAGGGTTTGTTGTCCATCACCCCCCTCCGGCCACCCCAGCCCTCCACCCGAGGAACTGAGTGGGCACACGGTTTGACTAAGGGCATTTTATAAAGCCAGTGTTTGTTTCTGTTTTGCAGAACACTCTTCTCCAGGAAACAGTGCGCAGAGAGTGTGAGGAACGCTATGAGCTGACTGCAGCTTTGACTCAAGCCAGGGAACAAGTACTGGAACTCAAAAAGCTCAGTGGAAACTTCCCGTTATCGCCGTGTTCCCTGACTCAGGGCAGCCTAACCTCCTCTGCTGCCCTGCTGGCTGATTACGGACAGAAAAGCCGCGCGAGCCCCAGCGCTGGGAAGGAAATCAATCTCCCCGGACAGTTTGGTATTTCCAGAGCTGCGAAGGCAGCCACCTCCGGTCAGCATCACAGCGGTGGCGGCAGCAGCCTGGGCTTGCCTCCTCTGACCCCATCACATCCTCCAAGAGGAAGGGCAGCTTCCCTCAACGAGCCCCGGAGCAGGATTGCTGCCGTTATCAGAAGACAACTGAGTCAGCTCTGACGGCTCCGTACGCATACAGACATATACACGTGACATACACATGTGCTTATATGTGGGAAACCATTCCAGTGCACCAAACAACCATGTAGTTGTGGACCTCTGGGGTCAAACCTTTAGCCAATGCAGTTCATGCATTTCTACAACTTAAAATTAACTTAAAGTTTCATGTATTTTTGATGCAATGAGTTTCTTTGTCCATTGCATGTCAATGTGATTCTGTGCTATTTACATTTCAGGGTGAGAAAAGTAAAAAAGGAAATACATTGTCTCTCCAAGAGGAGCACATCTGCACTAGGCTTGATTAAAGTAATTGCCAATTTCACATTTTTCCCTAACCACTTTGTTGGAATTTTCCTATTTTGTGTGTTTCCTCCTGTGTAACTTAAGTGCTCACTTCTGGTGTAAAAAATGTGATTTGTTCGGTTAGAATAATATTTTTCCCAATATTTAATATTATATTACCAAATAATCATGCTTAGGTCAGTGAGACTTGCCTAGCTGTGGAGTATCTATCATTCAGATACTGGAACAGGTTGCCTAAGGAAGTTGGGGCTGCTCCTCCCTGGAGGTGTTGAAGGCCAGGCTGGATGAGGCTTTGAGCAACCTGGTCTAGTGGAAGGTGTCCCTGCTGCTGGCAGGGGGGTTGGAACTGGGTGATCTTTAAGGTCCCTTCCCACCCAAACCAGTCTGGGATTCTATGATTCTATGTGGCAAATCCATGTGCTCAGTAGCTGAGCCGTTGGCAGGACGTGGCTTCCTCTGTGTGCAAGTCTTCCAGCTGTGCTAATTAACAAGGAGTTGAAGACTTAATATAATTCATTTCATCAAAAAGATGGTTGCTTCTTGAATTTAATCAGCAAAGTGTCTTTATGTTAAGTGTGATTTTTAGCTTCAGTGTAGACCCACTGGAGTTCTCTGGAAAGCTGTTACCCAGGAGGATCAATATTTTATTTTACTGATTGATACATGGGATTGTGCTCAATACCAATCACCTAATTAATTGGGCAATAGCAAGAGCCAGTCTTCAGCACAACCAAGATACGTGGGAAATGGTGGGAACTGTCTATGGACCTGCTGACTTTGCACAGTGACTCGTATTTTACTTAAAGGTGTTGAAAATTGGAAATGTCAAAGATGTGAAAGCAATTCCACTGAAAGCCTCAGGAAAATAATTTTTCAGCAACTACACAAGTGCAGAAAGAAGGGATCATGGAATTGTTTTGGTTGGAAAAGACCTTTAAGATGATCAAGTCTGATGGAGATGGGGAGCACTCCCAAAAGCCTGTTTGGAGGATGGCTGGATGGTCCCCTTCTCTGGTTGGTGTTGATACTGATTGTCCTTGCATTGTTTAAGAAAGGTCCTGACTTCTTCAAGCTTGAAAATTGTTATTCCACAGTCATCCTGTGCCAAAGTAATAGATTTTCATTGAGGCAGTTCTTAATATGATGAGCTCTGGAGCTCTATTATGTAAATTTTTCATAAAATTTTTAGATGAACTTCAGTCACATTTTACAGCCTTATGAGAACTTTTGACTTATGGAAATCCAGTAAATGCTATTACATAATTTTACACCCTTGTAGAGCGATGGAACAGGCATCACTGTGAACCCTGCAGGAGCTGATGTCGTAATTTGGAGCTTAACATTGGAATGTTTATATCAAAGAAGAGGTGAGACCTTTACCTGTGGACCATTGTTCTGGCTGGAATCACAGAATCCCAGAATGGCCTGGATTGGAAAAGCCCATCAAGCTCATTGAGTCCAACCATGAACCCAACACTGACCAGTCCCCTATGACTAACCCATGTCCCTCAGCACTGTGTCTACACGACTCTTCAATCCCTCCAGGGATGGGGACTCCACCACTGCCCTGGCCAACCCCTTCCAATGCCTCAGAACCCTTTCAGCAAAGAAATTCTTCCTCACATCCCATCTCAACTGCCCTGGCCACAACTTGAGACCATTTCCTCTTGTCCTGTCCCTTGGTCCTTGGCTGAACAGAACCAAGAACTCCTTTCAGGGAGCTGGAGAGAGCCAGAAGGTCTCCCCTCGGCCTCCTGATGGCCACTGCCAGTGAGGTCTCTGTGCTTACAGCAAAGCCTGGCCCCTTTGGTAACAGTTATATCCCCAGCCCCGTGTTGTCGCAGCATTTCCTCCCCTCGTGCTGCTGGGGCCGTGCAAACAGCTCAGATTTAAGATCTGGGCTCTTGTCCTATGGCAGCAGCAGCAGCAGTGAAGAATGACTGTGTGGTCATAAATCCTAAAGAAAGGAATAGCACATAAAATAATGAGAGGAGTCACTGAAATAATGTTTCTAGCATGAGGGAGTGTATAAATCATGGATCCCAACCAAGTCAAGAGCAAATATTTCCCCTCCCTCACAGAAACTCGGAACTCCTGCTGCTAAGCAATAAGCAAAATATATAAATATCAGGAAACCTTTTTTTTTTTTTACCAGCTTCTAAAAACAATGACATGAATTTTGCATAGCCAAGGAAAGTTCAGAGTATTTCTCATAACGAGATGAAATGCACCAGCAGAAAGTACCACGGAGAATGTAGACACCTCATTAGATCACCACATCAGGAAAGAAAACTTCCTGGAGGCAATGCCTCTTGTAGGAGCCGTGTCATTTATGAATGGGGTTGTTTTTGGATCCTGGACCTTGCACTCTAGGACTTGTGGCATGAGGGAATACTACAAAACAAAAATCTCCAAGCTTGAAACAAATCTGCCTCTGTGGGATGCTGACCCAGCAGCTGGAGGCAGGAAGCCATCCTTTCACTTCTCAAGGTTACAAGAGAACGTCCCATGGCAACGGGTTGTCTTGTTCTTGCCCAATGCAAAGGCTTCTGTTTTCTTCCTCGACAGAGCTGAGATTGTTGCCTGATGGACAATAGTAGCTCGTACAGTCCGAAATCTTTCCATCCTTCCAGTATGAATCCTGCTAGCAGGCTGCCAGTTTGCCTACTGGGATACCCAGTGCACTGACCTCCTGTGTTAATACCGAATTGAGCCGCGGGTTTTTATCCAGCAGTCGTCACTTCCAGAGCAGTTCCAACTATTTAGTGTCCTACTGTTCACCAGAGAGAGTCTGAGCGAGCTTCAGACATTTGTGGTTTGGCCAACTGTCCCTTGAGTGCAAAACCACCATTATTGATGGGGAAAGCAGGTCTATCTGTGTGTGGTGGGAGGGGAGGTACAGGACACTATCCAAACCCAAGGTGGGACAGGGCAAGTGGAGCCATCACGGTGTTCCTGGTGTACAAAGCAATGGAAGAGCCCTTGTGGGATGCCTCAGACTTCTGTGGGTACTTTCTCAATGCTCCTTTTAAGCTGCTGTCCCATTCCAGGTTCACTGGGGAGAGCTCCCCAGCTTCTGGCTCTGCAGAAGGTGTGAATCAGAGAAGCTGAAGATGGAGCTTCTGGCTTGCAGGCCTTCCACAAGCAGTTGTGCGTCCACAGTGATGCTTGGCTGCCACAGCAGGATGAGTGAGCAGTTTCTAGCCAACTGCAATGTAGGGGTTGTCCTCTTCTTTGGCCTCCTGGGAGCTAAAGCCAGACAGATACGGCCAATGTAAGTCTAGGGGTAGGGAGCTTTGAGCAGAGGACATCCTGCAGGACAGTAGGACAGGAGACCTGGTCCTTGGTGCCTTGACTTCATCTTAGAAGGAACTCGCTTCATCTCAGAAGGAACTCTCAGAAGGAACTTCACTCTGGAAGAGGAGCAGAAACAAACAGGAAAGACTGATCAAGTACCTGCTTGCAGCCTGGACTCTCAAAGAGATTGGGACCCACAGCAGATCTGGGAGCAGAGTCCTTGGGCAGCACTGGAAGCCCCCAGGATGTAGACACCATGGGCTGCCTTGGGAAAGCCAAACCTGAACCAAGTGTTGATGAGAATCAGGGCCCAGGGTACGTACAGCAAGAGCCAGGTGTGTTATTTGAAGCACATCACAAATGGGAATCAATGGCTCTTGGACAAGGAAAGGCTTGGATCCATCCCACCTGGAGAGCCTGGGCTTCACCCCAGACATGCTCCCTGTCCCAGTTCCCTCACTGGAGCAGCAATCGAATTTAAAGTGATCTAAACCTCATCGCAGGTCATCACTTTTCCACCGATTTACCCCAAAATTTCTGTGCTCTCCACAGCGCAGAAAGAGTCAAATCCACGTCTGGTGACACGGAGCTGCCTTGACACTCTTTAGATGGGAGCTGAAACTCTTGCTGGCCACGTGTGTCAGCGTGCTTGCCAGGTGCCTCACAGACAGAAGTGCTTGCCACGTGTAATCAGGCTTCTGCTCCCAACAGGACATTGGGAAATCAAGCAGGGATGTGGCTCATCCATTAGAAACGACGAGCAGGTCCGTAGCTGAGGTGATGTGTGTGAGCTGGACCCCAGCCCGTCCCTCGCACGTGGAGATTTTCCACAAAGGAAGGAGTTAGTCTTGAGAAAGAAAAAAAGAAGAGAATTAAAATCTTTGTCTCTTAGCAGCGTTACAAGTACATGAAAATAGAAACTGGAGCCAGACCCCATGCCATGCATCATTAAAATGTATTAATCGGGAAAAAAACCCCATAGACTGTCTTTCTTTGCATTTAAAGAAGCAGTTGTGCTGTGAGATGATGATAGTCTTTGCTTTAAATTCCTGCTTTGGCTCCCAGTGCTGTGGAACTGGTTTCCTCTAACGCCTGCACGAAGCTGCAGAAGTGCTGGATGGTTTGCATCCAAAAAGAAAGAGCAGAAGAATGAAACGGGGAAAATTTCCTTCCTTAGACAAAACCCATACGGCTTTATTTTGGTTATTTAAAAAGAGGAACTTATTTACATAATAAAAATGTGACAGTTGATTTTCCCTTTAATTGTTACAGGTGGTTAAGTGTTTTCTACTGAAGAAAGAATAGTGGTGTGAAACCATCTCGCCAGCCACGCTCAGCACTTCCGTGGGGCTTTTTCCTCCTCACAGCAGAGTACAAAATTAATTTTGGTGGGATAATGAAAAGGAGACGGTGAAAGATTCATGTTGAAGGAGGTTTTAACACCGGAAATATAATTTGTGTGATGGAAAATAGGAGCATCTGCCTTTGCACTGTGAGCTGTTCCCAGATAATGAAAAAGAAATCTTCCTGGTGAGCGTGGCCAGTTCCTGCAGACGCTTTGTGCTTGTCTCTCCAGATACCCCCTGTCCTCCCGAACCTCCGCGCCAACCTCACCCTCCCCTGCCACATCTTCCTGCCATTCCCTCTGCTCACCTCCTCACCCCTGCGCAAGGGTTTGGCTGCTTGTGAACCATCAGCACCTCCCCACGTCAGGGCTGAGCAGGGATCCTACGTGGGGTTTTATTTATTCTCTATTTGGTCACGTGCAAAATCAAATGAGGGACAAAACGGATGAGCTGATCCAGAGACTGTTTGGGGCTGATTGCACCAGAAAATGGCACCGTCTCAGGCCTGAGCGCTGCACCAGCCTCTTCAAAAACCACATTTAACTCTATTGTGTGAGTCATTGAGTCAGGACCTGACATCCCAGAGGAGGAAAGAGCCGTCCCGACTGGCGCTGCGGGTGCCCTCTGCTTCCCACTCTCCAGTTACCTGCGTGTGTTCGTTTACTGGGGTAAATGGAGTGATGCTGGCTGCTCTGAAAGCTGGACAGGTTTCTACATCTTCTAAAAATCAATCGTTTTCTAATTGTCAGGAGCACACAAGTGATGACACAGAGCCGCTTTAACCAATAAAACCTGGGTTTGCTGCTTTCTCAAACCTACAAATTGGCAGGAAATGGTTCTGGGGAGTTTTCCATTTCCAGAAAGGGAGCTCAGTGTTTGTCAGGCCGATGGAACGCCCTGGTACAACACTACTGAGTGGGAGAGTTTTCAATTATAAACATATATTTCATTCCATTTGGAGAAAAAATTGACAGAATTCAATGAGTGACTTAATTATAGTAAAAAGAAAAGAAGTTGGAGTTCAAACCGAAAGTGGAAACACAGAGGATTTCATTTCACTTCAGCAAACCCGGGAAGTTTCACTTTTCATTTCCTTCTTTGCAGAAATGTCAAACTCTCCAGGGCAGGGAAACAGCATCAGGTGCAACTCGGGGCTGGAACCAGAAATTGTTTGGTGTGAGGGTGGTGAGACAGTGGCCCAGGTTGGCCAGAGAAGCTGTGGCTGCTCCTCCCTGGAAGTGTTGAAGGCCAGGCTGGATGAGGCTTTGAGCAACCTGGTCTAGTGGAAGGTGTCCCTGCTGATGGCAGGGGGGTTGGGACTGGATGAGCTTTAAGATCCCTCCCAACCCAAACCAGTCTGGGATTCCATGATTCTAACCCTGCACTGGCCGTGGCACAGGACACAGAGTGTTGCACATGGTCGGTGCGGCAGAGCCGGACACTTCAGGCCCGTGTCCTCGTGTCGATGCCGCAGCGGAGGCTGGAAACACTTCAAAGCTGCTGAATTCCTTGAGGTAAGAGATAAAGAGCGAGGCTGTAGAAATAAGAAGTCGAACCCCTGCAGGAAGCAAGCGGCTGCAGGCAGCGGTGTGTGAAAGGTCTTTAATGATGCAAACAACTGTTGGACCAAGTACAAAAGAAGATAATGAAGCAGGTGGGTCAGTGAGCGCTGGTTGGTAGGAGGCCCCTTCCTGGTCTGTTGTGGAAGCACTTTGCTCTCAGCACAAACACACACATGTAAACAGCTTGAGGTCCAGCTCGTTTTCATGCACGTTATCAAACCAAAACCAAACCAAAGATGGGAACAGATGGGGTGTTAGCAGTGGGCTTTGTTCCTGGTATCGCTTCGGCTGTAACTGAGCCAGGATGTCATCCCTGGTGATCTGAAATATAGACGTGGTGAAAAGCCCAGGTGATGTGAGGTGTGCTCCAAGGAGTGGTGGGTTTCACAGGAACCTTTGAAGTTACTGACCAGCCTGGACGGGGCTGGTCTTAAATAACATAGAATCCCAGCCTGGTTTGGGTGGGAAGGGACCTTAAAGCCCATCCAGTTCCAACCCCCCTGCCATCAGCAGGGACAACTTCCACTAGACCAGGTTGCTCAAAGCCTCATCCAACCTGGCCTTCAACACTTCCAGGGAGGAGCAGCCACAGCTTCTCTGGCCAACCTGGGACACTGTCTCACCACCCTCACACCAAACAATTTCTCCCTCACATCTCAGCTCCATCTCCCCTCTGCCACTTTCAAGCCATCACCCCTTGTTCTGTCACTCCCTGCCCTTGGCCAAAGTCATGGGACATATTTTTCTGGTTGTATTTAAATAAAATGAAGATGTCACAGCACACAACCTACTTCCACCTCCTCATCCTGTCTAATCTGCAGATCCGTGGGCTAGATTTAAAAAACCTGCTCTTTGTGAAACGAAGGTGTGGGTTGGGATGTTACTCACGTAGCAGCTGGGTGCTTGGCCCTGAATGAACCATCAGTTTTACACGAAAACCATCAGAAACTTGGCTTCAAATTCATTCTTCTGGCATGACCTCATGCTTTATTGACAGAAAGGTTGTGCTCACAGATACACCGGCAGCTACAGCCGAGCTCCCCTGGTCGCTTTGGTTCGTTGATTTAGAGGTTGTCTGGGTTTGTCTGCATGAGGCCCAGGACGAAGATGATTTGCCCAGAGTGTCTCTGTGGCCACCTCTCCAAGCAGCAGACACCAGGCTGCTGCCTTTTCTCTGCAGTGGGATGTACCTGCAGATCAGGAGTACCCAGAGGCTACGGTGACAGGCACGGAATAAAAACCCAGGGTGCTAAACATCAGCGAAAGGGTGGAATAGGTGGGGGTTGGTCTCTTCTCCCAGGCAACCAACAATAGGACAAGGGGGCATGGGCTCAAGCTCTGCCAGGGGAGGTTTAGGTTAGATGTTAGGAAGAAATTCTTTACAGAGAGGGTAATCAGGCACTGGAACGGCCTGCCCAGAGAGGTGGTGGATTCACCATCCCTGGAGGTTTTTAAAAAGAGATTGGACGTGGCCCTTAGTGCCATGATATAGTAATTGGAGTTGGATCAGGGGTTGGACTTGATGATCTTGGAGGTCTTTTCCAACCCAATCTATTCTATGATTCTATGATTCTATGAATAAATAGTTCAGGGTGGTCCACGGTGGGAGGAATGGGATGACATTTAACAAAGGAAAATACAGAGGAAGATGTCCTCACGTGGAGCTGCGTGAGCCACGGGAGATGTCTGGGGGGAGCGGTGGAGCCCCTGTGCTCGAGTCATTCAAAGTGGACAGGAAAAAAGCGATGGAAAATGTAGAGGCAGGAGCAGCCCTGCACGGGCAGGAGCTGATGAACCGTGTGACCTAACTGGTATTTTCCGTCTCCCAATTTACGTGCCATGGAAAGTGATTTATTTTGGCCTGACACCACTTTACTACAATGAAAAAACACCCGCCTGGCAAAGTACCTGCTCTGAACTCCGGGTAGAGAGTCCGTGGAGAAACCTGGTGGCCACAGAGGCAACGAGAGAGGAGCCTTGAGATCCAAGGTCTCCTTGGCTGGTGGGTCTGGGTTGAGGGTCCTGCCCAAATGTCAGAGAATCCCAGGATTGCCTAGATTGGGAAAGACCTTTGAGATCATCAGGTCTCATTGAAACAGGGTCCCTGGGAAATAAAACAACCAAAAGCATTAATAACACATGAGTTGCCCTCTCCTGACTTATGAGGTCACTTTTTTTTCCATGTCCAGGTCAGCTGAGAAGCATTTAATTGGCAGCAGGAGATGTAGATGAAGCACATACCCCCAAGGCTGTAGTTTGGAAATTCCTCCTATTTCTGGTAAAACCTCATGTGGAGTATGAAATTATTCTCCACTCCAGGCTGCTTAAGCGACAAGGTCCTTTTGAGGATCCTGTTGAAGACTCTGTCAGTTCTGGCAACTTTTCATCTGTGGGCTCAGATGGAGAGGAACCTTAAAGCAAAGAACAGCTCTCAAATGCTTGTCCCTGGCTGAACTGAATATTTCCATGTGGATCAGCCCCGCTGTGTCTCCTCTCCACTGGTTGCACTCCATCACATTTCTTGTGGAGGGAGAGAGCAGAATTCACCAGATAATCTATTAAATATGAGAGAAAGCTCCTTTTTCAAGGTTCCCACAGAGGAACTTTGAGAGCAGAAGGGTTGAGAGCAGTTGTGAAAATGAACATCTCTCTCTCCTTTACTCTCAGTTTTTCCCCTGGTGAGATAGAAAAATCCAAATAAAAAATCCTTGCAGTACAACTTCAAACCCACATTCATTTTAAGGCTGGATTCAGAAAGTTGGGGTTTACTTGAGGGTTCCTCAGCCTCGTTACCCCAACAAGGGTGGGTGTTGGGGTAAAAACACGCTGAGGGGTGGCCAGGGCGGTGGAGTTTCTCCCGCAGAGGAAGCTCCCCAGGAACCCGGAGCTGACCCTCCTTGCTGACACCAGTCTCCACGGATCTATGGAGATGGGTTCCAGCATCCATCCCCCCAGCTGTTTCCTGTCTCTGGGAAGCGTTCTGCTCGCTGCACTGTTTGTTTTAAGTTACCAAGACTGAGGGGTCATTTTAATCATCGTAAAGTTCTGAACAAAGAACCACATGTGTGTTTTGGGAAAAAGTCCCCAAAACAGGATCATCAGCAACAGCTGAGAAGTGTCCAGCGAGAGGTCAGGTGTGGAGGATGATTTATGGTGCCGTGGGTGTAACCAAGTAGCAGTATCACTTCCCTGCTTTCAGAGATTGCTGGTTGCCAACTTCATTATCTTTGATGGTGTCTTTTTTTTTTTTAACTTTTTACTTTTATAGATTCCTTCTAAAAATATCAGCAGCACCTCCCTGGAGGGTGATGGAAGCGTTTACTGGAGCTAGAACGAGGTGGTAATAATTCATCTGCTAAAATCCTACCCAGGGAGCGGGTTGATTTTTCATTCCTGTGGTATAAAATAAAAGGATAAAAAGTTGCTTTTGAAGACCAGGATTTTCTATGGATTTGTATTCATAGAAATGAATTTGTATTCATAGAAATGAATTTGTATTCATAGAAAAATTGTATTCATTGAAAATCCTGGGAATTTGTATTCATAGAAACTCATAGAAAAGCTTCTCTCTGGTGATCTTTGGGCAAGGGCTCTACAAAGCTGCTGTGCATCCCTCTTAGGAGGGAACAGTCCTTCACCTGAAGGGTTTTGTGTGAGGAGCTGAGCTGTGCCGTGGTGCCTGACTCCCAGGGTGCACCCTCTGTTCATCACTGCAGTCACAGGGACGTTGGAATCCACGGATGGGTAAGGCCAGGAGATCTGCAGAACATCTTCTCACCCCCATCACAGCCACGTTCATTTTACACAATAAACATTAAATCTACAGAAATGACTGAGAGTCCAGCACTGTAAATAGCAGGGGGAGCAGGTGCCTTGGCAGGGTCTGGATGCAGAAGAGGTTGTGTTAAGGAGAAACCAGACTCCAGCACCAACCCCAAAAGGCAAAAGTCTCCAGTGATCCCTCTTAGCCTGACTGTGGTGGTTTAACTTGGCTGCAGCCAAACACCACACAGCCGCTCGCACACCCTCCTTCCCCCCCAACCAGGGAACAGGGGAGAGAATTAGAAAGGAGACTTGTAGGTTGAGGTAAGAACAATTTAATAATTGGAGTAAAACAAAATTAATTAAAATAGTAATGTTAATAATAAAGATTATATATATATATGTATATAAATGAGTGATGGCCAGTACAATTCTCACCACCCACCAATAACAATCCCAGAGGAGTGAAAAGGAGCCCTGAACCCAAAACTGCAATCCCAGAAGAGCGAGAGCCCGAGTGATTCCCTAGAGAATCCCCAGCTTTTTGGGCAGACCTGGATAATGAGGGGACAGGAGATGGAATATCTCACTGGCAGAGCCACATGCCAGCTCTGGGCTTTGCTGATTACTGCGCTCCCCCCTCCCAGTCCTTTGCACTCACAAACCACCCACAAACAATGACCTTGTACCTGATCAACATGCTTCTGATAACAAATCCCACCCTGAAACCAAACCACAGCTATTCCAGCTACTGAGAAGAAAATTATCTCTATCCTAGAAAAACCAGGACACTGACCCAGGGAAAATGATCCTGGACCTTAAACCTCGTGATCACCACAACCCTGAGAGCGTGAGCAGCACATGTGGATCGTGGGCTGGCACTGCTCACCAAAGCCCTGTCTCCAACTGTGCACAGCCTCAGGGTCTGCTTTGGGGACTTCACTTAAAGTAACACATCCGGGGGTAAAAATTAATTTCTGGCCTTGTGGTAACCATCAAAAGCTTAATTAGCAAGGTGTAAACCAATCCAGTTAGCAATGATCACGTCTCCTTTTCCACACCCTCCTCCTTTCCCCGTGGACAACTTGGACACACAGGCGACTTCAGTCACATTTCCAACAGCAGCATCACACCTTCCTCGGAGTCTGACATCAGGTCACTCTGCAAATCGAGCTCCCTTGGCTTTAGGGTCACATGAAATGATGTTCATTTTCACCCAATTCTCCTGTAACAGAACATATGTTCCAACGTGCCCCCAGATGTGCACACACATCCTTGTTCAGTGGCCTGGACGCTCTTTTATGTCACATATTTTTTATTGTCTGGGTAAAACTAGGGCTGACCTACCTGCCTGGTCTCCCCCTCCATCTGCTGTTGTGCTGTTCATCGCCGGTCACTTCCAGGGGCTGAGCCTGGGAAGGACAGTGGGTTCCCTGGCTGAGGGGCTCTGCTGCTGTAAGAACATCCTCCTGTTTATCCATTTGCCATCGCGTGGGCTGGGAGCCTCCAGGACATCGTGCAAAGGGAGCTCAGCTCCTGTAATTTCCATCAATCGTCTACGAGTTTTTCAGTCGCAGGGCTGGACAAATGTGAATTTAATCAGATGAGTCAGGGCTGGGAAAACAGCATCTCCCAGTTAAAATGATGGGGTTTGTTCTCCTCTTTCCATCTGACTTTATCTTTGTGTCTAACAAGTCATAGAATCGTGGAATTGTTGGGTTGGAAAAGACCTTTGAGATCATCGAGTCCAACCATCCCTGCCCACTGCTAAACCAGATCTCTGAGCACCTCATCTGCCTGTCTTTTAAATCCCTCCAGGGATGGGGACTCCACCACCTCCCCAGACAGCCCATAAGTCTCTACATGCAGGAGAACCTAAAGGGCAACTGAACATCTCAACATCATTTACCAGCCTCTTGGTGCAACATGGTGAGGAATAGATGAGGAAACGTGATGAAATGGGAGAAGATGTCACGAAGCCGTTGTGACAGCTCTCAGGATGATGGGGATCACATGGATCACCGGCACTTTTCCACCCCGCTGCCTTATCCTGATGAACCCATAAATCTTTGAGCGCAGGAGGTGCTCGGAGTCTGCAAACTGGTTTTAGCCTTATGAGATGAGAACATTCAATGTGAAAGTTGAGGCTCCACATTGCTTCCCCAGAAGTGTGGGTGAGGGTGACACAAGAAGTAACCTGAAAGGATTTGATCTGAGGGAAACAGTTTTTCAAGTAGCTCCCTTGGGGGTTGGAGATAGGAGAGCACTCCTGGAGATCATCTTTCCTTAGAAGACTCTCCAAATTTGCTCACTCCACATCATTTCATTTCATATAATTCAGGTTGGAGGGTGAGGAAATAGAAATTTCCAGTTGAAAAGCTGGCAGCCCTGGGAACCTGGGTGAGATCCAACAGCCCTTCCTGCCACTCCACTCCCGCCCACCACCAAGATGGACTTTTCAGCATCTGCTGAGCCTTGGTGAGGAAGCCCAGAAGATATTTTCTCACCATTTACCTTTGCTTTCATTTTGTTGCCATGGAGTCGCTCACATCATTTACTTACATCATATTAACAGCTGGTTCTGCTTCCTATTTTTCTACGCTGAGGATTTTATTTACAACAAACTTGACCTTACTCACCCCATCGCTGTGTCACCCTGACCTTTTTTTGGGCCAACATCCTTATCAAGACGGGCATCCCAACCCCTGATGCCCATCTCTGCTCACAGCAGAGCCAGGGTGGGGATTCAAGTGAGAAATTATTCTCTTAACCTCAGTGTAGTCATTAGTAACCCTCCCACATGAACCAACACTGTCTGAGTCTCCCAAAGCCGGAGTCCCAGCTCCTTGTTTAGGTGCCTACATGGAAGTCACTAGTTTTGGGGACTATATTTGCTACAGAGCTCAGGGAATTCCCTGGAAGCTGCAGCTGCTCGGCTTTCCTGAAGGTCCAGCAGCTTTATTTTGGTATCTAAACATGGATTAAGAAGCCCTGACTGCAGCCAGCCAAACCCAAAGGTCTGCCCAGGTCATCACGACTCCCACTTTCTCTTCAGATGCTGAAGTGCTACTGGCACCTCTCTGGCTGTGACTGGTGGTCGTTCTCCAACCTCTGCTCCAGGCACTTTTCTGAACAGACCAAATTTTGCTCATTTTAAGGCTACAGCAGATCTCAAGATGTATCCTGTGAGTAATTACTGCTGTGGTCTGCAGGTCTGTGGCCCTGCAAAGCCAAGGTGCTGGGGAACATTGTGCTGCTAAAAGATATCTGCAATGTTTGTGGAGTCACCTGTGAGGAGTACATCCCTGTAGGACCTGAGCTCCCACCCTTACCAACCAGCAGGGATTAAATGCAATGGAATACATCACTTTTAGCCTGGATCCTGAAAGGTATTTTGGTGTCCAGCTCTTCCTGAAAGACCTACAATGCTATCGAGGTTCATCAGATTTTGTAAAGCTCATGAAGTACCTGAAGTCACAGCCTGGCACATCCTGAGGCTGCTGAAAAGGTGCAGTGTCTGGGTTTGGGGAGGACTCGTGTGGTGGTTTCACCCAGCCAGCAGCCAAACACCATGCAGCCGCTCAATCACCCTCCCTGGACCAGGAAATGGGGGAGAGAATCAGAAGGGCAACAGTAAGAAAACTTGTGGGTCGAGATAAAACCAATTTAATAATTAAAACTACATAAAATATTAAAGTAATAATGATACTGACAGTAATAATGGAATGTACAACTGAGTGATGCACGGGGCAATTGCTCACCCCCTGCCAACTGATGCCCAGCACATTCCCAGCTCATGATCCCAGAGCAGGGACAATCTCAAAACTGAAACCACAATCCTGGATGAGAGATAGTCTGAGAACTTTCCAGTCAACCCTCATGAATACACTGACCATGACGGGGTATGATGTGGAATATCTCACTGGTAGATCCAAATGCCAGTTGGGATCTGTTACTCTTGCTGTGCTCCCCTCAGCTTCTTCTGCACCTGCAGACTGGCAAGGCATGGAAAGTCAGAACGTCCTTGATGTCTTAGCAAGAACTAAAACCATCAGTACATTATCAACCTTCTTCTCATACCAAATCCCACACTGAGACCAAACCACAGTGCTGTTCTTGCTACTGAGAAGGAAATTAGCTGTCCCAGCCATACCCAGGACACTTGAGTAGCTCCTGTCCAGCTGGGAGCAGCTCCCAGGCAGCTGGGAGTCCCTCCCGCCACCTTTCCACCTTTAGGTACCCAACTCTGGTTTTTTGCCAATCTCAAAACCACAGAAGCTTCCTGAACTCTCTGGAAAACGGGACCTCACTTGTCTGTACACGAGTGTGCCGGGGCCAACCACGGTCTCTGAGACCTTGCTCCGGGTTTGTCCCATGCCCAGCGCTGCAGCATCCCACAGGTACAGGGGGTACAGCTGGGCATTGGGGGCTGTTATCCCAGGAATCCCCAGCACAGATTCTTAAATGTTCTCATATATGGGGGGGTTTGGACAAGGATGGTTGGGGATCCCGTTCCCCACCACGGCTCTCTGGCCTGAGGAACACAGTCACAAGGTCAACACCAGCACCTGGGCTGGTACTTGGCTGTTGAGGAGCTGCATGGGGTGGAGGGGACGGGTGTTGTTGGGTCCTGGCTTTGTGGATCCGTGTCCTTGGCTTGGCAGTTGCTAGGAGAACCCACGAGTAGTTCTAAAACAAAACCCAGCCCCGAGCCACAGCGTGTCAATGAATTCCCCCAGCCCTATGTCCTCAGATCAGAACTATATGGCAGAGATAACATCTCTGCTGGTTGCTCGTGGTTTCCTTGATGGCAAACGACTGTGCCGTGATCCTCCGGTGTCCCACTCGGTTAGAGAAGTGTTGGGGATGAAACTATGACATACCCAATGTGCTCACTTGGGGCTGGGCTGGCCCAGGGCTCAGAGCCCCCAAGGGTGGGATGCTCATCACCCAGAGAGCGTGTGTTATCCTCTTGGGAGGGGGGATCGCTCTAGTCCTCTCCCCTCCACTTTCTTCTCCTTCATTTACCTACCAGCCTTATGTGTGTTGTCAGGCCAGGTGTCTTTTCAGCACAGGGGGTAAATTTTGATCCATTGCCAGTTGGCCTAAGATGTTTCACAGAATCACACAGAATGGTGAGGGTTGGAAGGGACCTCAGGAGATCATGCAGTCTAACCCCCCTGCCAAAGCAGGTTCCTTACATCAGGTTGCACAGAAAAGCATCCAGGTGGGTTTGGAACATCTCCAGAGATGGAGACTACCATCTCTTTAGTCTCCATCTCTGTGGGTTTTTTGTTTGTTTGTTCCCCCAGAGGTATTGTGACACAGAAAAGCTGATAAACTCTAAACAAAACTTCAGCTTCTCAGCTTCTAAATCACTTTAAAATGTTAAGACTGGTTGGGAAAGGCATTTGGGTACCTAATTCCTGGTTAAATCCAGACAAACCTGAGGGTCCCGAGTCACTTGTCACTGAGGTATCTTAGAAACCTGCACTGCTTCACTAAACAGATGGATTGAATCTTTGCAAGCCCTTAAGTAGATTCACAGAACCACAGAATGGCCTGGATGGGAAAAGCCCTTTGAGCTCCTCGAGTCCAACCATGAACCCAACACTGACCAGTCCCCTATGACTAACCCATGTCCCTCAGCACTATGTCTACACGACTCTTCAATCCCTCCAGGGATGGGGACTCCACCACTGCCCTGGGCAACCCCTTCCAATGCCTCAGAACCCTTTCAGCAAAGAAATTCTTCCTCACATCCAATCTGAGTTGGTTTAAGGTCATTTAGCGATTGATCTCCTCTCCAGATTACTTATCAGGGCAGGGCACGTGCCACTTGGCTGCCCAGGACCTGTCCCACCTCAACTGGACCAACTGGATCAACTGGATCACCTCTCCGCTCAGCAAACGGGTGTGGGCTCTGCTCCGCTCACCTGGACGTTTGCTTCAGCAGAGAAACTCTCTGACGACGGTGGGATCTGTAAGAAAGACCACAAAAAACACACAGGAGAACTTCATCATTCTCCAGACAATGGTTTTTCACTCGGCTGTCACTGCTCTCAGCCGGGAGCAGCCACATCAGCCCAACAACGCAGCCTGGGTCACTCCCGGGTGATGTTTCACGGCGGCTGAGCAGTAGTTGGGGTGTAAACACAATTCCTCTGATGGACACTGGCTCAGGGAGCTCTGGAGCCCTTTCAGGCTGCCAAACCTGGGACAGTTTTTAACCCAGCACGGCTGAGAGAAACCCAAACCCATCACCTCCCACTTCAAACCACTTTAAATAGATATTTACCTGTGAGATGTCCACCAGCATCTTGATTTTAATTTACCGACTCTCGTGGCCATGGTGGCAACTGGCCTTTGAGGGGCAACTCAAACTGACCCACCTGAGCTGTTGCAGTGCTGGGTGCAGATGCTGTTACACTGGTTTTAACCTGGTTGGTACTGGGGTTCTCTCACCCATCTGGTGGGTGATGCTCTCCCTCAAGGTTCCTCACCCATCAGCAGCTCCGCTGCTCCCGGCAGCTTCTGGTTGGGTGTTCCTCTGAGTGTTTGACCCTGAGTGATGGGGCTGCTCTGCCTGTGTCACCCACAGGACTCAGCCACCATGGTCCCCAGGGCAAGACAGGTCACCTGTCCCTTCCCTGTCTTCTGGTCTGTGTTGGGTGGCACCACAACACAAGCCCACGTGCAGGCAGATGCCACGGAGGGTGACCACGGGGCATGCACCAGGGTGGGCACCAG
>NW_010317718.1:0-32679 GCF_000700745.2 Antrostomus carolinensis
AGTAGTCAGAGCAAGCCAATAATTGCAGCTTTGGCACAATAAAGAAGACAAGTAAGAGCTTTTTCTAAAAAAATCATTGTTTGATAACCATTTCTTGTGGTAGTTCTAAGAATTGTTTCCATTGTGCTTCTGTGTAATAGATAAAATACCTCTGGACTTTGTTCCTAGACCCAGACCTTTAACCTTTGCATTCAGAAATGCAGGGATTTTTCTTCTATTTCAAGTGACTGGCTATCTTATGTCACAATTACAGAGGTGCAGGTTGACATCTGTATTTCAGCTCACTGCCCATAGGGTATTGTTGATGTCACAAGGAAAAGGCAGGTGTTTTGCACTCTTTTACTGAAGTTGCTCTTCATAGGTTGGTCCAATTACAAATGTTCTTCACCATCTGGGTTTTTTTTAACACTGAGAATTCAGTACTGAGCATAATTTGAAGGTTTGTGTTGTCTGCAGACATGAGAGAAATCCCAGGCAACATAATTTGGTCTTCAAGATTTCTCTGATAAGTTTCTTGGCTTATTACTTATTTACAAAAATAAATAAACACCAGTTTGCCTTCCAGTCCTTTCTAGGTTTCTGTTTAGCACAAGTTCATCTCTCTAATTGCCACCTCAGGGTGCAACTTGCATTCTTATGGTGGGGGCCAGAAAAATATGTGTACATAATAATTCCCACCCCCAGCCTATGTGAACTGCAATGAAATACAAGAAGTCTATATCATAGAGATCTGTTCATCTTTGATTTGAGAAGCTATGTCAGTAATTCAGTGCTGAGCTGATGTCTTATAGCCCTCATACAATTGCATGCTGGAGGCACCATATCTCATCTATACAAGACACAACACAGTGGTCTGATCTACTTTGAAGTCATTAAAGATCAAGCTTTGAAACAGAATCAAATGTTGGGCATTAAGCCTAATGTCTCAGTTAACTTGTAACTCTGGTACTTCCAGAGGCACACACACACATATACACATACACATTTTTAGAGTTCACATTTAAATGCTTCTTTAAAAACACCCAGAACACTGTAAATGCTAAAAAGATGGTTAACCCAATTAATAAAAAAGTCTGATATTCTTCCAGATAAAAAAGTTTATACAGAAATGTAAAATTTTCCACTTTTTTCCTTCATAGTGCTTGGGGGCCAAAGGGGACCATTAGATCATCTAGACTCATCTCCTGTATGTCACAGGCCATTAAATTTCCCTCAGTTAGAGCCCAATAACTCGTGTCTGAGTAAATCACAACTTGTATATAGCTCCAGACAGGCATTTCCATCTGGCTAGTGTGACAAGTCCCTTCCTCAGTCTTCCATGACCCCACATTTCCTACAGAAGTCTTCTTGCTGCCTGCAAGTTTCTCTCCACAATTATTGTTCTGTAGAAGAGAAACATTGGGTCTTAGACCAAACACAGAGCTGTTACTAGTTGCCCACTCCATGATTTTTTTTTTTGAGTTTGTCTCTTTTACACATTCTGGTCCTATGCCCTGGTCTTTAACCTCTACTCATGACAAACATAGGCATTTTCCATAATCTCTGGATCACAGTGTGCTTCAAGGTAATTTTACAGTGACCTCCTTTTCTCTGACCTCTTTTCTGTCCTATTCATTGAATATTTGTCTTTGTGCCTTTGAGATATGTAGGGCAGTGTAGGCAGTCAACACCCTTGCGCTTCATGTCTGTGAAAACAAATCCTTGGTAATTAGTGGTTTGGTATTGAACTGGTAAACCAGTGAAATCCATATTGCAGCATTTGTTAGGACTCTTCCAACAGTGTTTGGGTTACTGAACCAATGAGCTTGCTGCCCACTGCAAGGCATGGAGAGAGGATGGGTGACCCTTGTGTTGCATCATGCTCACTTTTGCTTTCCATTTCCTGTTGCATGAGTTCCTCCTTGTGATATATGCCCATTATTTTTATTATCTTAGAAGGGACAGGATAATTAAAAGCTTCCTCTCCTGGAATCTTTAAAAAATATCTCCCACAAACAAGCCACAGATTGATGACCTGACTGGATCTGTTGTCCTTGTTGATGGCTGCAGCAGCTTGTGTATGTATCTGTCAAAGAGCCACCACAAAAACAGTGAGTGTTTTACTCTTTCCATATCAGTCAACTAGTTAATGAGATCTACATGTGTAAAGAACCCTGAAGCCACACTGCAAAATCAATATAAAGCAAACACAATTTAGAAAGCTAAATGAAATACTCTGGGTCTGATTTTAGCATTTAAGGGAACAATAGGTCAAATTCCATTATCTGCTTTACAGATTATAATTTCCATTTTACTAAATATATCGCCATTAAGGCTGGGAAAAGCTCCTCTGTTAGTGGTTAAGAAAGAGAGGTAAGCAAGATTAGCAGGGAGGTATGACCTTATTTTACCTTTTCTGACAAAAGCAGATAACATTGCTAGATTGGAGGGAGGATCTCTCAGACCATCAAAGGCTCTTTCCTGAGATGAGAAGCAGCTTTTTTTTATCTAAACAACTCTCACTTTTAATTCTGTTCTTGACAAAGCCCTCAGCAGTCATAGTTACTTCAGAGAGTACTACAGTTACTACAAAGAGTTAGCAAAAGGTCATCTGCTTCTTCTAAATAAGA
Source organism: Antrostomus carolinensis (assembly GCF_000700745.2). Classification (NCBI taxonomy): domain Eukaryota; kingdom Metazoa; phylum Chordata; class Aves; order Caprimulgiformes; family Caprimulgidae; genus Antrostomus; species Antrostomus carolinensis. The sequence goes on from NW_010317718.1 coordinate 2,610, forward strand.
AGCTATGGCAAGGAGCAGCTGTAAGAAAAGCAACTGTGAAGACGTGCTCCATACCACTGGTGCTACAGCTGTGTGTAAGGCAGGGAGGCTGTCACACCAGCACAGCATAGCCTAGCAAAGTCAGATTTTTGCCTGCATAAAGTGATAGACCATGCTTAAACCATATAGAAGCCCCCTGAAGCCTTGGTCCCAGCTTAGGTTAAATTGCTGTCCTTCCCTTTGTGCACTTCACTAGCACATTGCCAGCTTATATATTGCTCACAAAATAACTGCATCAGATGTAGGTTTTAAGTAATTAGTATGTAGATGCTGCAAAGAAAAAAACTGTGAAAAGATGGGGATGCTATATGATATTTGGTATCCACACAATAGTTGTCAGTGGTGCCTTGTCTTCTTTTCCTCTTCTTTTAAAGACACAGGAGTGATTTTGAGTTGTCACCACTCATCAGATTTCATGGCAATGAGAAGATAAAGGGATCCAATGTCAGGTGCAAAATGTCAAAACATAAGCTTATGCTAAAATGGTCATCTATGAAATCACAACCCTCCAGTCTTCCAGTTTTCTGCAGACTCCAGCAGACACGTGTGCTTGATGGTTATTTCAGAAGATTTTGCCCTTATTAGACAGAGGCAATTGTTTTAAACGAATCCACAGATGATAGTTCATAGATCTGTCACAATTTAAAGAACTCTATAATTACATTACAATTTATACAGCCATTGAATTACTGGAAACATATTTATACCACCTGTTTCAATGCAGACAGACACAATTTTTTATTCCCAACAGGACTGTTAGTTCTCTCATCGTATTACCTGCTCAGAATACTCAGGGTATCATTGCTGAACAAAGCAATAGATAGGATTGATCATTCAGATTTAAAAGGCAGTTTATTATGTTGTCTTTCTCCAATTACTGCCAAGATTCCTTTACATTTAAAAAAGAAAAAATATATTTGCTCCATTCATTTTGGCATTTCTACCTCTGAGTGCCAGCCAGCATCAGTATCTGGCAGGGTGCTCTTGAACCACTCTCCAAAATAAATATAGCAGATGTCAGTCAGGTGTTTTTCTACCCATGTCCAACCACTCGCCAAGAAATACATTTTTATTTTAGGCCTATATCCTGATAATCTAATGAATTTGTTTCAAAGAAAAAAAAAATTAGGTGTCCTATCTAAATAGGAGGAATCATGAAATATTTGCCTTCAACATCTAATTTGATAAATCTGACTCTGTATGTAAACTTCCTATATTCTGGCCAAGCCTAGCCAGTACTTACCTTTTCGTGTTGAAGCACTGAGCTCTCTAAACCCTCTTTAGGTGATAAATTTGCCGTATCAGACCCATTATTCTGCAAAAGCACTTGTAGACTCCACCCTGCATGGCAGAACTGGCCATACCCTTGCAGAACTCAGCAGAGTCTGAGGATGTCATCCCATGGGGTTACCACATCCACTACCCAAACACCTGCCGCAGAGCAGCCTCCTCCCCATGGGTTACAGTGAGCAACCTCCAATGAAAGCGAGCAGAGTGGTCTCTCACAAAGGTCTCTTTGGCTACTATTCAAAACAATGTGTTAATCTGCTCATGTTGCTGCTTGCTTACAGTGATCAAAAGGTTAATTCATAAACACAAAGGCACCAGAGGTGAAAATAAGAGATCTTAATGAATTATACTTGTGGATTGTCCTATGTGGTTCATATACACATCAGATTGAGTTTTTGCCTGGTATTGCAGAGCTATTGCTGCATGCTTTTTGCAATGAGTAGTGTTGATCACTGCAGTTCAACTTGCTGCTATCACAAGTTTCTCACTGTGCAAATGTAGCTGATTCAGCACTGCACAACCAGACCTCCCCAGTTTTTTAACAGATATATGATGATCAGCTTTTCCCAGCCACTGCATACTTTGCATAATTTCTTATCTTTACATGCTGCATTGTGTACCAACACACTATTATATGCTAATTTTCCACATCCTTCATATAGAGATATACAACAGCCCTCGTTTTTCAAGCATGTTACACAACATTTCAATGTTATGTTCTTCAGTTTCTTAATATACTTTTTTACTGCGTCTTTTGCACTGAGGGGGATAGTATTTCCATGGCAAGTTCTACTCTATTTATTTGCCAGGATTTCTGAGATGCTGATGTATAACCCTTAAACATACAGTCCTCAGAAACATTTGGGCCAGGGCTGCCTTATTGTATCCTCTATGAGGATCACTTCTTGACCCGCATGAGCACCGTCTACACATGTGCCTGGGAACCTTCCAGACACTAAAGCCAACTGGCACCAAGTGGCTCAAGACTATGCCTTTGCATCCAAAACAGGCTGGCTGCATGAAGACTGCCTATTGGAAATGGTCGCTGGGTCACTGAACTCCCAAACTGTGCCCAGGAATTGCTCAGGAGAGTGTGAGGTGGATAGGTCAGGTGCATGCCCAGGACTGCTGTGTCCATGTTCTGGTGTCTGGGAATGTTTTGAAGCTTGCATAGATTTACCAGCCTAGGCATAAACACCAGGTCTGCAACACTGCTCCTGAAGCAACTTGCTCTTGCCATTTAGGTCACCTATAGTTTGATCTGATGCCTGTAAGAGTCAATAGTTAGATGCTGATTGACTCCAACAGACTTTGGACCAAATGCATAGTTCTCTGGGATTTCAAATGTCTCTGATTTGTAAGAGCATGCAGGCTGGCAAATGTCAAACATTTACATTTGTTCCTCACAGAAATCATTAAAATAGAAAGCCTCTGCAATGTATACTATTTACTCATCTACATATTTGATATTCTAGCACAGTGTAGTAGTTAAACATTCAAAGGAAACATGTTTGTGACATAACTTACTTTAGTACAATTTTCCTTTTACTGGTGCAACTTGTTTTTGTAATTTACAGGTAAAGTCAAAAGGATGAGTTTTCAAAATGTAGCCCTAGAGTTTTATATTTTATTTTTGCTATACTTTAAAAGCCAAATCAAAATTATCATGTTTAATTTACTTTATTCTCAGTGGTTTTGCTTAGATTTATGAATTACCTTGGATTAATTGCTATATAGCATTCTGGTTTTATAATGTAATTGGGTGTGTCTAAGTGCATTCCATTTTATGACTTGCTTTAGGGTATATTTTGGATGAACTGTAAAATATAAAATACATTTGGTGTTATGTTTTATATAATGCCAGAGAAAGCACAAAAAGTGCATTTAAGTTTCTAGGTTTATGGGTTCCATGTCTGGAAAACTTTGGAGGACAAATCTGCTTATTTTCAGTTTTTCTCAAATTGTTCTGAGTCTTTGCCTTTTCAGTTTTTCATTAATAACCTTTGAATTATTGAACCTTTGTGTCAATAATTATTTTCAGTCAGAACAAAACATATAGTCCACTCTGAATGATATTATAAAGACTGGTATCACACTTTCTAACACTCCTATCAAAAAAGTCAAATCAGAGCAAGTTCTAACCAAAGCAAAGTAAGTATCCTCCACTGTCTTGTTCAATTCACAGGTGACCAACACCCTATGTTAGCCCTTTCTCCTTTCTGGTCTTTGGTGGGATCAGAGTGAAATGTTTCACATTAGCTGGCATACCACAATTGTTAACAACTGGAATTTCTCATTAGTAAAGTCCAAATTATAAGGCAGAGGCTCTGTATGGATTGCCATGAACTGCTATTGACTGCATTTAGTACTTTTGATATGCTTACCCCAAAACTACACATCCTTGTCAACCTTACAGCATATTGCTTGACTCCTTTTCAGCCTCTAAGCTCATGAGACGCCTCCCCTCTTTTGCTGCCTTTGTGTTGATATGTCTCTCCCTTCTTCTATTCTGCACAGACAGAGAGAGCAGCAGCTTCATGCTGTCAGAATGAAGAAGAGTGAACCCAAAAGACATTTGAAGGTTAGAAACTGGCATCTTCTTTCTATTGTTCTTGTTACTCCCTGGCCTGCCTTTGTTGCCATTATAGCTTCTAGGGTTTCATAAATTTTTGAACCTGTAGTCAAAATGCTACTCCAATGAACATCTTTGCAGGAATCTAAATAAAATGCTGCTTTCTTAGAGCAGCCGAGCCAACTCATCTGCCCCAATTTCAAATGTGTTGGTAAATGGTGGGTTTTCTTCCAACATAACGTTGGACATTCATGTTGGAATATGACAACCACTGTCTGGGAAGACAGAAAGCAAATTAGAGAAACCAAGTTACTAAGTAAGAAGAAAACCATTCACAAATCCCTGACAAACAGACTTAAAATTGAAAAGACAAATGAGTCATTACTGTTATGTTAAATGAAAAGTGGAGCATACTGAACACTTTGAGCTACTGTAACAACAAAGAACAGAAGTTTTCCATACAAATGTCACAAGATTGGCTTCAGCATTAGAAGTCTGATTAATGAATCACTACTGTGACATAACCACGCTGATACCTTGTCTTATAACAAAGTACTAGAGAAGTATTCATTTTTCAGAACTGTTTCAAAGTGTTAAGTATGAATCACTCTAACAAGGAGATAAGATCCAAGATTTTATTAATTAGAGAACACGTGAAACAATGCAAGGTATATTTTGTAGGCCAAAGGTAAAGCTGGCTAACAAGTTTCCTCATTTATTTTGGAAACTAGAATTGTTATAATATCATTCTACAATTTAATATCAATACTATAGTATCTTAACAATGCACTTTAGATTATCAGGAATCTATGCTTAGTGTTAAGTAAATTCAATAATTACACACTGTATTTTCTTTGCTACTCTCTCTGCTTTCCTTTTGGGCACCTAAAAACTTTCACTGGCAATAATGAGCTGCATCTCACAATGTACAGAAGTATATGATGAGGCTGGCTGCCAGGGTAGAGAAGGGGACGGAGCATTTATGTGATTCCCAGCCCTGCATTGCTAACATCTCTGCATGCTGGTCAGCCCTGGTGTCCCCACGAGCACGGGCAGGCCAAGTCGGATAATCAAGGGAACAGCAAATACCTAAAAATGCATGTGCAGCCTAATGGGACTAAGTATCGAAAGAACTTAGACCCTGAACTGGCTTTGGAGCTTCTGAAAATCTAATTAGATGCTGCTTTGCATTGTAAGTGTCTAAAAGCCTTTGAATATTCTATTTTAAGCAATTCATCCATACACATCAGCAAATTTGTAACAGGATCTGGACATATACAAACAGCAGAAATAACATCTCAAAGGCATATGGAAACCTTCAACTTCAACCAGTTAACTTGAAAAAAATCCACAAAATAGTAACATTATTAAAAATAAAGAATCCCTGAGATTCCAGAATACTGGAATATAAAAAATGAAAGTGTCTGCCTGCTATTGAGTTTGCGCTCTTTGCAAGTCTAAGACATTTCCATTTAACATTTGTAAGGTGTCAATTGTTTTCAAAATATAATCTTCATTACCCAATCTTGATGTAGACATTTGGTCTTAAATGCTGTATGTACATTGGACATATCCATATTCATATATCCATCCAATATGTAAGAATGAACATTTGTATAAAGACTGTGAGGCAATGAAGATTAAATGCTAACTTTATCTGTGAGCTTTTCATAACTCCTACCAAATCAGCTGCCCACAAACCACAGGAGTTCACCACATAAGCAGATAGAAATGTTGTTTGGAAAAGACAGGATGATGATTTCCAGTTCATAAGATATTTATCCCAAGACACATTCATTCATCTGTTGTGCATTTAAATGTCTGCTTTTAGCCACTTACTGGAGCAATACTGAATCAAAAGAGCATCTCTTTCTAATAACAGCTTCATTCCACACTGACTTGCAAGCAGTCACTGTGTAATCTAAAGCAGTAGAAACAAAGTGTGAGTTCAGGAAGTCCAAGCCACAAGGAGGGAGATTCTGCCCCAAAGATACAGCTACCCAGAGGTGATTAATAGGGGTGTAGAGCCCAAATCCTGCAGGAGGAAAGGAAAATAAAAGGCCAAGTAAGGTATTCCTCTTTGCAAGGAGTGTCTGTCTGCAAACCTGCCTGGTGGCTGTTAAGGGCTGAGGTTCATCTGTTTCCTCAGCACATCACCAGACAGCCTTCAGTCAAGGCTTGGCGTGTAACTCTGGACTGGTTCAATGATAAATGAGTTTTGGTTGTTTTTAAGAAGAAAATTAATTGGAAGAATGTGAAGTATCTTTGTAAGGTTTGTGGACTGATTCACCTAATGCAGTATGAGAAATTTTTAATTATAACAATTACAAAATTAATTAAATTTAATTACAATAGAAAACATTTTTATGTGGGCATTTAATCAAAGAATACTTAGAAATAATTTATCTCATTTTGAAAGCATTCAGGCATCTATTAGCTACCAATAACCTTCATTTTTAAGTAATACGTACAGTCATGCATGAACAATTACATCCTGCAGTCTTTAATTTGATGGAATTTATTCACAGACATCCTTCCTAGTATGGAACGTGTTCCTGGAACAGGTTATGGTTTGATCTAAACACTGTCAGCTTGCATTCAGATTTATCACTTCCAGTAAGGAGTTCAGTAACAAGTTCCTGAAACGAGAATGCTTCACCCTCAGAGATGACTGTTCCAAATCAGTCCTTTGTGCTGCAGCCTTCATGAAGGATGTGACTGTTTAATTGGATTGTGTTGGATGCTGAAAGTTTTGAGACTGCAAAACTGATTTATTAGGAGCTTTGCAGACTTGTCCATGGCTACGTGTTTTCTTTTGACCTGAATATTCATATGTTTCTTAAACACTCTTTGTGTTGACCATAGCATTTACTCCTGAGCAATGCTCTTGATGTCAGTATTTCTGCTCAGCAGTCTCATTAAACCCTGAATTGGATCATAAATTGCCTTTGACTAAGATGCAAATAAAAGAAGAGATCCTTTATCTAGTAATAACAGGTCAATAAAGTATTAAGGTTTTACTTACCCCTAAGAAGATTATTTTGTTAATTTCTTACTCTGTAAGTTTTCTATCTGTTTGTTGTTCATTTGTTGGGTTTTTTAGATGCATCTGATCTTACCATATAAAGCTAAAGCGGTACTGTAATTTAAAAAGTACTCTGATGATGTGTTGTCTCTAGTGATCTGTGATGCTGACCCTTAAACTGAAGAAATTTTGCTGTATTTTAAGGTTTTTAGTTTTGTGGTTCTAGGTGATAAATTAAACTGGCAGGGAACTTTGGGGAAAATCTTATATTTCCCAGGGGAAAAAAAAAAATAAAAATCAAGTACCAAATGATTGTCATGGTCCCATATGATTTCCTTATGCAAAATCATATGCAATATGTATACTTTCTATTGTCTTAGCTGCCAAAATCATTGTCATATGCACCACTTTGGTTGTCTGGAATAAACATTAACTGCAGCTAGGCATATTGTTAATTCCCCTCTGCAAAATCAATCTTTGCCAAGATATAGTATCCTGAAAAGTTGGCTTTGACTTATTTTCACCATTACCAGGAAGTTCTGATTGCCTTATTAGAATATTCTGGCCACCAGAAGAGCATTTTGTCAAGTGCCTCTAAACCTCCCTGTCATGCATGTAGGTAGGTTGGTATGTCTTCTGCCCTTACATCACAACCTACGCACTGTTGGTGCAGTGCTTCCAAGCAATGGAAACAGATTGCTCAAATCCTTTTGTGTGGTGAGATTCCTGTCATCTTCTGTTTTCCTATGTCACTTTTTAATTGCTCTAGAAAAGTGGCTAGACCTCCTATCCATGATCAAGGCTTATTAAGTTAAGCAATGCTTGAAATCTAATCTTCTGACTCCCTGCTGAAGGCCTGAAATTCAGTATTTTTCTTCTTTCTTGTCTGTATTCTGGGCTTCCTTCCTTCACCTGGCATGTGGACTGAGATACACTACTCGCCAGAGGTTTCTTATGCACATAGTTGAATCCACTAGCCTTTCAAGAATTTACAGTGAAATATATATGTCTATATGAGGAAGTTTGGTTATAAGTCTTTAAACTATGTCATTTCAGTTTTCATACTTTCTACCAGCTCATTCTGGAAACAAAAGTATTAATTCTGCAAATAATTTGTTTTAAGAGTGATTAATATGGATTTCACTTGTCATTCTTCAAGTCATTGTCATAAAAAATTAGTAAAAATACATCACAAAAGCCTTCCCACACGAGCCTTGGAAGATCTTTTTTCCAAATTTAAAGGATCTATTTTCCTTTTTTATTATTTCAAAAAAAAAAAAAAAAAAAAAAAAAAAAAACCCACAAAACTGCTTCTTAGGACCTCTTGCTTACCTGCTATCAGTCCAGCTACATTTTTCACTTCTAAAGAACCTGGCTAAAATATCTCATATTTATTGCCAGAGGTTTCTTATTATGTCTCCCAAAAACTTGATCAGGTGTATGTTGTTTAAACTGGCTGGGGACAAAGCTGCAAAGAAGCAATGTGTTAAATGCTTCTCAACTAAGATTTATAATCCAATGCTAACTTTATTTCTCCACGAGTTTGTTTTTTGTTTGGCAAAGAAACTGTAATGAAGATCAGAATGATAAATATAGAAGATTATTAAGAATTTCTTGGATTTCTAAAGAAACAGAACTGGACTCAATATCTTGGGAAGCACAGACTGGTTCTTGGGAATAACTATAGGTTGTACCTTTATTGATAGTCCAGAAGAGATTCCATCTCCAGGCAGACCTCCAGGAAGAGATATGTCACAAAAGGGTAGGAACCCTTCTGCTTTCAAAGCATGTGTTGGCACTGTTCTTATCTGTACTTTCTTCCAAATAAAGGTTAAAACTCGTCCCACAGTCGTTTCTCGCTGCCAAGACACTTTCAACGCAGCGGACTCAAGAACTGCACAAGGTACAATGCTGGAAATCCCTGTTTGCCTTCATTAAGTGTCCCCCCAGGAGCACATTGGCAACAAGGTGACAGAAACTTTTCTTTCTTTTATCACTTCCAAGTTTTTTCACTTTTTAAATCTAAGATCTAGTCTGCTTTCATTGTGTAGTCACATAGACTTTGATGTAGATTATTTTGGAAAAATTCATAAACTGCCAAAATAAAACAGCTTACCTTCTTTCTTAGAAAGAAAGGAGAAGCTGAGGCATCACTCCTGTGTACCAGCATAAACTGTTTTAAGCAGGGAGGAAATTAAGGGTGTTAACCTGCAAACCTACCACCTTCCCTGTTCTTCTAATTGCTTCCTGCATTCCATGTGTCCCTCTGTTCCAATAAGAGATTATCAGTAAATAATGACAGGTTCAAGAAGCTGCCCCCTGCCCTCTCCTTAATGATGCCTAATTTTCCATTACTCTGTCTCATCACGTTGTCTTGTTTATAAGTGCTTTCGGGCCAGGTCTGTGTGTGGTTGTATGCTTAGAAAGGCCAAAGCACACACCAAGTGCTACCAGAATCCAACTGTTATAGTCATTTTTATTGTTTGTGATCAGCTCTGTAGGCTGGGAGTGATCAGGCTGTTCTGTATTTGGCTGGAAGTTCAGGAGGGAATAGGCTGGGAAACAGCAGGTGGTCCCCCAGTCTGACCTTCTCCTCAGAGTCTGAGACCTCAACCTGGCATCTGCAGGACCAGAAAGGCTCTGCTTTGACTGCTGTACTGTTTGAGATATATAGAAAATGTCTGCCCCAAGACAGGTTAATGTTCGGGGATTTTCAAAAAATGTCCTGATATTTCACCTTGAAATGATGCATTTTACCCAGTTTTGCACAACTGTCTTGAGTGTTGCTGGTATTTTCATCAGTTTAGCTATCGATCTTCATTAGGGTCCTCCAGGAAAGCCTCGGAGAAGATGTTCTGACAGCTCAATACTCACAGAAATTTTTCCTGGGTATGTATTATTTGACTTTATTTGGTGTTTTAGTGTTGAGTACTGTATTGCTGCTGTACCAAAGAATAGTTGCTGCCTTCTAGTCAAAATACATGAAAGGCTTTGTAAGCAATTTGGAAAGGGATTAGCTGGGGATCTGAAATTATGTTGGCAGTCTGAGGATAGGTATCCTGTGCCTAAGGCTTGATCTTACTTCAGTTAAAGTAACATATACCAGGGATTCTAGGACTTAGTTGTCTTCAGTCTCAAGGTGACCATGTATTCAGCAGGCAGAAAAGGTCCCTCTTGTATGAAGGTCATGGCCAAATTCCTGTCCAGCAGTCACAAAAACACATAACTTGTAAACAGCTTTTAAAGCTTTATGATATGCAGTGTGTTAGGAATAAATGTGTACTTTTAGACTGCAAGGAGAATAAGAAGCATCCAGTTGTGTGAGGGCTCCTCTCAGATGTAGGCTTTAATCTCCTACACTCAGTTCACCTGCCTTAGAGGCAGAAAGAAATCCCCAAAGGGGTATAGGAGCAGATCTCCACAGCCTGGAGAAGAACAGGGACAAAGGAGGAGTGAGGAGGAGTGCACAGGCTCCCCTGGCAGTCCAGAAAATCTCCAGCTTTAGTTAAGCACCATTTATCCAAGTGTGTCCCTTCTTCAGAATATGTGTTCAGTATGGACTGTGCCTTATGTGGACACGCACCTCATATTTCATATTGATCTAATTCTGATTTATTTTCCCATTCTTATGCATTTAAACTCCTGATTTGAAAACTTAGCATTTGTTTAGGAACAATCTCTGTGGACAATTAATTGAAATACAGCAATTTTCTAAAAAAAAAAAAAAAAAAAAAAAGGAAGCCACATAAGTGTCCTGGACCATATTCCAATTTCTCTTAATTTTTTGCATGCTGTTACATTCCTAGAGCTTAAATCTCTAAAACATAGACTACTTATGCTTGTACTTTCTACTTACGCTAGCATTACTACTTATGCTAGTACCTGCCTACTGACTAGATCCAACAATCTGCATCGATTTTGCATTTATCATAATTCTCTACTAATGAAGAAAATGTTTATCTAAAAGTAGCTGTCTGCCCTTCCCAGCTTTACAAAAGGAAGGACAAGGGAATTTTTCAAGTGTCAAGGTTCATTTTAGGGGGAAAAAGTCAGCTTTTAATAATAGCCTTGGCCTTGAAAAGCAGCATTGTTATTTATCCGCAGAACAGTAGGAAAAGAAACAAAAGCACACAACGAGTGATTAAGATTATCTGTAACAGAAGATTTTAAATTGCAGTGTACTCTGTGTGGTGCTCAGGGAAAAAAGCTCTTGGTGCCTGAATGAAGCAGGCCCCATACGGTGCAATGAAGGTGCATGGTGGCTGACTGCATGGGCACTGGGCCAGCTTGCCAGCGGAGCACCAGCCTGCACTGAACTGCAAACAGCGCTTAGTCCAGCTTTTCTTCCAGCTTGTAACTCTGCAGAGCTCAGAGGTTTCTCACCGGTTCGGTTTCACATCAGACAAATCCAGCAGGTTTTGGCTGACATGACTTTGAGCAAACACAAAAACTGAAATGAAACTCAGGAGACTAGAAAGAAAATGTTTATGTCATGCCCCAGCAAACCAAACCATGGCAATCTTCAACAATCGTGAAATCATTGCTGACAACAAAACATCAGTTAAAAACTTGATAAATCTTTTACAACCTATTCATATATGCATGATTCACAGTTGCCTTGTAGATGTGTACAGAAGCCAAATTCCCTACAGAACAGTAATGTGTTGGCTATCATGTTTCTGGGTTTTATGTTTTTAGCCAGCAGAAAGACAAAACCAGTCTTTTGCAAGGAGGGCAATTTCTACCAATAACAAGCAGAAGAGAAGGCTCTCAGCCTGACCTACATTTCTGTGGGCCCTTACATCTACTTTTTTTGGTATCCCACACGGTTTAGTTTAGTGAAACTGACTTTTCAGGAAATACCATGTTTTCTATATTCAAGCACAGAAAGCATTGTGAAATACCATGTTTACCGTGTTCAAGTGTACTGGGACTGTCCAGGCTTCAGCAAATATACATTGTGGTTAAAAACAAGAAAATTGATGTAGGCAGAAAAACAATTTGTGAAAGCGTAAGAAAGAAAGAGAAGAGATTGGGGCAGAGAGGACAGGATGAGCAAGGTTGAAATGCATTGTGTGCATGCACAGTTTCCAAACCTTCTGAACTAACCCTGTGTTGCTGTGGTCAATAATTTCTTGCTTTTTGATACTGCACTCTTTGTTAGTTTGCAATGTTGAGGAGGAAAAGGCAGAAGAAAAATGATGCATGCACACAAGTTTTGAGAAACTTGTATCAGGCTGCAGTGACGGTATTTCACATAGTGTATTGGAGCCTTAATTCTCAGATAAATTTACATCTTCACAGTGGTTCTGGGCTCTGTTAAACATGCTTTAACTTTGGACTTTGCATGAAACAACTGAGAAGAGAGAGGCAGCAGTAACAGTAAGTCTAAGACACTTTTGTCCTCCCATGTTCTCTAGGACTGTTGTGACAGGTTTATTTTACAATATAACTTTGGGCCTCTCTGGGCACTGCTCTTTTCCAATCAGCTTTTTATGCTTGCTGTAGATGACTGGGGTGCAGTGTTCCCCAGCTACAACGCTTAGACAGACTGGGTATTACTTGAACCAATAGCAGTGAAATCATTGCATCATTAACTTCAGGATGTGTTAGCCTCTCAAGTAAACACAGAAGGTCCCAGACAGGTTTGCATAGCCTAACCTAAAGTCTGTGTCAGCACATCTTCATGGCTTACCTGATTAATTTAGGTTTGGTTCCATATGTATGTTTACAGCCTCCACATCCTGACTGCAATACAGACCTACCCATAAGTCAAGAAAGATTGATTTTGTCTGCTTGCCATCTCCCATAACCGAGGAAGACCTTGTGATATCTCTAATCTAACTGGTCTGTCTAATCTAAACAAGTTTTTCCCCATCCACCTCAAACAATCATTAAAAGGAATAATGTAACATATATGTGAAGGGGAAACAAACTATCATAATTAAGATTTGGCCCAGTGTTTCTGTTTGCTAATATTCAGAGCAGAGATAGATAAAACTTCCTACTTGTGCTTTGAAACAGCCTCCCAAAGTTTTGTATCAGACCTGTCATAACTCATGCTTGGCCTTGCTGCTGCTCAGATTGACAACATAGATCTACCTTTGCCCATCCATATTCATTAAGGTCTTAATGACCATCTCATGCTATGGTGGTACTACGGTACCACCTCTGGAACATAACACACTGTGTATGGTAGAACATAGTACTGGGAAATTTTCTGACTAAAAGCGAGTTTTAAGTGCTTCATGAACTTTCTACTTGTATTTCACTGTCTACTTGGGTCACGAGTAACTCCTGAGTTGACCACCTCTGATTCCAGATATGCTGAATTTGAATAAATTCTTATTTTCAGCAAATGGCGGGTTCTTTACTAATCTTTGTGTGGCTCTGATTAATTGGTTTCTTCTTTGAAGCAAATATGGTCTTTTGGCAATAATATTATTCCAGAACTGGTGCTTTATTGCCTATTGGGGTTTTTCTTGTTGTTGTTACTACTGCTTCTATCATTACTACCATTATTACCAGCCCTGCTATTATCACTATATTGTTATTATTGTTTATTATAGTATTCTTCAATAATGACACACCAAGGCTAGACTGAATCACTGTAGAGAGATGTCTGTGGTAGAGACTCCATTTCTTGGTTGGTAGGGAAGTCTCTGACAATCAATTCATAGGAAACCTGTCATCAATCATAAGAATAAAGCAAGGAATAAAAGACACAGCTCTTATTTAGCCCGTGTAGCAATTAAAGGAAACTTTGCAGAAATCTCTGGTCAGAAGAAGAATTTGTTGATCACTAGTTACTGTTACCATTATATTTATCTGGAAAGGAAGAGATTGGGAAAAATATTTTAAAGAATCTTGCATTGGCCATGTAGTGACATTGTGCAGAATCTCCACGCCCTACCAGGAAGCCAGCTGAGTTTGGTTTTACTTTTTGTGCATTTTGGGCAGATCTTAGGACAGCTATTTGTTTGACAGAGGGCTTGAATCAGGGGCCAGTATTCCAGGTCTTGAGATTAAGACCTTTGCATAGGTCAGCTAGTGGGTGAGTCAGAAGCTCTGTGTAAGCACCTAAATCATAAATGGACCCTTTTGGAAAGAGAATAGCAAGATTATCCTTTAGACATTCGACTGACTGGGAATGGTCAAGAAAGATACCTGACCTGAGTGGGAAGAGTGTTTATAATATGCACTGGGCACAGTCTACTCCTAAACTCTGAACTTGACAAATGCAGTGAAATATAGCACTCTTATAAATCATATAATTAGTGTAAAAAAGGGATTTTAAAAATTGCCAGCTCTCTCAGTCATCTTCTTAAACCATCATTAACTGATTAAATTCTTACCGGTGCTATGGCAGAAGTTGTTACAGCAGGAGAAATTTAGAACAGAAAATAGTGGCTCTATGCATATCTGGTAACATAAATTCCATTTCCACTTGGTCACGTGAGCCTTCTGTCAAGGTTTAAATGCTTTGATACTCCTGGTTTCAAAACTGTCTTCTACCATGGCTGCAAGCATATCAAACAGTAAAACTATCAGCTGAACAATTTTGTCTGGTTGTGGCTTAGAAAAGTCAGAATCACTGGGCAAATGTAACAAGGTCCCTTTCCAGTACTTGTGGTAAAAAAGCAGTTGTGCTCTACAAGAAATGCTTGTCATGAACCCTTGCTGTTAGTATAAAATGTTTGGGAATCTCTGTCTTCTTCTAACTTCTAATGAGTAACACTCTTCCTTTTGAAATGCAATATCAATTTCCTTCACATTTTAAGGCTCAAATTCTGCAAATACATTAAGGTATATGGATGGGTTTAAATGTATACATTTAAATATGTGTATATATGTACATTTATATGCATTTTATTAGTATATATAAAAACATTTATACATATGTACATGTATATACAAATAGACAGCTGTGAGTAGCTCCTTAGGAGTTAATAGAATAAGCCACAAAGTTAAAGACAGTCAAGAGCTGAAGTATTTTGATAAATCAGATCCTCAGCCTCATCCAGATGATACAAGTATGGAGTTGAGACCTATTTAAAGCTGAAAGTTCAGCTGGAGCAGAAAGTTAAAGTTTTTCTATCCATTTATCTTATATGTGTTTTTTTCTGGAGCTTGAACCTTCCAATTAAAGCATAATAATAATAATAATAATAATAATAATAATAATAATAATAATAAAGACATATATGATAATTTTTAGTCATATTTCCTAGCAGACCATATGTTCCATATATACATTTCTATTTGCTTAGAAAAATACATTACCATCGATATATGTGAAACAGAAAATGAGATAACACTGAAACTAAATGTGAACATGTTTTATGGCAACTCAGATATTAAGTTCTCTGGACACATTTTTATGGGAATCAACTTATGCTATCCTCCATCTTTGTTTATTATACTCTATGTTACTAGAATAGCAAACTGCCAGGCAGTGTTTTATAGTGTCCTGTGGTAAAGTACCCATAAGTATTTAACAGTCAGTTTAGATGGTCATTCAGCTTCTCCTCACTTGCACTGGAACTATAAACAGAAGGTAGAAGCAATAAATAAAATTAATAAAACCAGAATGGTGAAAAGCCATGTGTAGGTCCTTTGTAAACAGAATACTATGTGCACTCCTGCAGAATTTACAGCATTCAGAAACGCCATTTAACGAATACTCTACCACTACAAAATTACTCTTTCACCACTAGACATTTTAGGTGATTCTTATAATGGTGGAGTTTTCAAATCATTTAACCCCGACTGACATTTCTGAAAGGCTCATTTGTTTCTTCAAGTACCAAAATAACTTTGAAAATCTGACTTTGGTGAACTAATTCTAAAAATATATATACTTGATACCTTCCTACTAAGTTAGGCACTCAAGTACTCAAGTATCACAGGAAGCTTCAAAACCTCAGGGCAGGTGCCTAGTCATGTGCTAGTGAGGTTATGCCCAGATCTAACACTTCTGATATCCATGAGCTACCTAAACCCTGCTTCAACCCCATGTTAAAAATGTTCTCCCTTCTCTCCTTTATGCAGGGCCCAGCTGACTGGTACATTCAGAGCACATGGATGGAACTAGTCCTGACACAGAAAGCAGCCAGAAGCAAAACTTCCTGCCTGGCTGGTATGGTTGAACACCCTGATGTAGTTAATTTACTAGTTGCCTGTGATGTGAATAAAGAAGACTGATTTTTAAATCCTTTCTTCTTGATTTTGGAGACAGGGCTTGACTCCCAGTCAGTCTTCATCTCAGTTCCTGCTCTGTTTAAAGCCCAGTACAACATTGTCCTACTCCAGCAAACTCTTTAAGCTTCATTCTTTATGCTTGGTTTATGTTTCATGTGGGAATAGAGCCCAGACAGGTTTTGTGCCAGGGAACAGGCACAGCAAAGACACATAGGCCAAGCACAGCCCAGGCAGGAGACATCAAGCGTATGCGTTCTGGTCCCCCAGCACCATGTCCAGAGGCACACATCAGACAGCCCATACAGGTCAGAGAAAAGCCCAACTACCAGAAAGAGGGTTTACAGAGAATAGTCTGCTGAGGTTGGGTCTCCCAGCAGGAGATAGAAAATACTTTTCCCTGTGACTAGGGCACCCCTATTCACATTGCAACCATCTTCTCCAGAACTCTTTCTCCCAGACAGGTGTTTTCATACAATCTCTCAAGGTACTTGTGATGGCAGCCATATCTGCACAATACCTTAGTCAGTGAGATCTAAACCACAGATCCCTTGGAAGGAAATGGTTGTCTTTACAAAGCTGTTGTCAATAAGCAGACTTGGAAAGGGTCTAAGACGAAGCCAGCCAAAGAGGTAGAACACAAGAGAAAGCATGTTTCTGCAGCTTAGTGCCTGGGAGAAAGTCACAGGTTTTGACCTCTGCTCCTTGCACTGTTTCTGTACTTGCCATTAAATGATCATTAGGTTTGGTGCCAATGGGGAAAGATCTAAGTGCTGAGTGAAAGCAGACGCAGCTGACAAGGACAGAAATAGGGAGAACAAAACAATGTAGCTCATGTGTGTATGTGCATGTGCATGTAAGGGAGGTTATTACCTGGGCTGGGACTGGTGTGGTGCTATTGGAAACCCAAGGCAAAATGGAGGGGCATGGTATATTTGAGCAGGTGCTCAGTAGGGAGAGTTGGCTGTGTAATGCAAATTAAATTAAAATATAGTTTGGGGGTTTTTTCCTACTAATGACTTGTTGAGTTGTTAGGTGGCCAGCTAGTGGGGAAGTGGGGGAAAGGGAGAAGGGGAGGGGTAATGCATTACTTTACAGAACTAGAGATATGTCCTGTTGAGTGGAGCTTAATATTGCATATGCCTCTCACTCAAAATGTGAACTGCAGACCAGATTAGATCAGGGAATGTTAGCCACATCCAGTGCAAAATATGTTTTGTTTTGTTTGGTTTCTTTTAAAACAGAGAGGGAGCATAAGTTCAGGGAGGTAAGTGAAAGTTCAGGGAGATTTCTCCACATTCATGGAACCTGAGTTCATAGTTGAGCTATTGAGTCACATACAGATGAGGATCTTGCCTGGTCAGTTAAAAAAAAAAAAAAAAAAAAAAAAGAGAGAGAGAGAGAGAAAAGGGGAAAAAAAAAGGGGAAAATAAAAACCCCAACTCCTTCCCCTGTAAATTCCTTGATGTTCAGTAGGTGTGGTTGGGTGAAGAAAAGCCAGAACAATACCAACAGCTGCATGGAATCTTTCCACGACTGAAAGGTGAATAATTAACTCTCTTAAACTATAGCCCCTCAGGGGAAGGTGAGTCACTAGCCCAATTTAAAGTTATGTTATCTTGTAATGAACAATAAGAGGGAAATCAATACATGTCCTGACAGTTCTAGTGAGACATCGATGATCTGTGCCCCAAAAACCTCAGGAAGGGAGTTGATCAAAATGCACCTCTAAGAAAATAACTGCTTTTGTATGTAGAACTCATCAGTGATTCAAGACAATAACTTTTTTCTAGGCATATGAAATTTCATTAATATGATGCTGAGGCTTAGACAGGAAGGAAAAGAATGTGTCAGTTTTAACTGGCAACATTGTGCCAGTACCTAAAATCAGATATAATCAGGGTGGGAATTAACTTACCTTTTCTGTGTCCAGTCATGCTCATACTGTTGACTCTGAACTCTTGGAAGGGAGGGAGGGAGGGGTACACAAAAGGCAAATATGAAAAATAAGCCCGCTGTTAGGTGACTTTAAAACCTACTAATAGATTTTTTTCTGAAGGGTTTGAATGTCCACTGGGAAATCTCCATCAGTCTGCAAATCCAGAAAGCTTAAAGGCTGATCTAAACTTGACAAATCTTTGCATATATTAACTGTGCCTATGTAAGAAAGGCAGTATAAATTTTTCTTCCTAATATGAAAAAAAGACTGGAGCCCTTGCCTCCCGCTCCTGCACAAGGCACAAGGCAGTGCCCTTGCAGCTTATTCTGTGGCTGCAGCCTCTTTATTGAGATTTTTAAGGCTCTGCAGATGATTAAAGTTCAGAAAGTGACTGGCAGACAGTACCCATGGATCATTCTTTACTAAACCTTGCAAAGGACAAGTGACTCTGTGTCTTCTCCACCCTCAACTAAGACATTAATAGATCTCATATGAGTGTTCCCATTTTGAGGTTCAGGACTAATTAGCTCCACAGCATGACAGTCATAGAGGGACATCAGCCTCATCTGTCATGTCAATATATCATGCAGTCATGTTCTGATGGAAGGAGCTCCTCTTGGGTTTTTGTCTTTCCTCTAGCCAGTTTAGAAGTAGTATTGAGTGACTCAATAGGGAGCTATGTTTGTATGTTCTCAGCAATAAATGAAAGCAGCTCCCCGTGCAAGGGGAAGCAAGTGACCCAAGTGAGAGAATGGAGAATGACGGGTTTCTTAAGAGTTTTGGGAGGGGTTAAAAGAAGAATACAGCTTGCAAGGACTGGTTTAAAATGTACTGATTTCCAAGGAGCCGTGCCCCCTCTACTATCTCAGTAAAGAGTCTTTGCAACTAGTACACAATTAAATATGTAATTCCATAGGAAAATGAAAAAAAGGAAACAAAAGAACATAAACAATAGTCTGAATCAAAACTGCTCATCAGATCATAATCCTCTTTAGTGAGCATTAATTTTGTTGACTGTATTGCTGATTATTAACAACTATAAAAGAGAAAACTCCCACATGCTCCGCCATGCTCCATCTAAGGTCAACAGACTGTCACTAGGCATGTTTTAATTATTGCTTTGTCATCATCATATCTTCAGTTCATTACTGCAGATGGTCTAACTCTGCTGCAGAAATACTGTGATCAGTTGTAATGGGTTTTTTTTCCAAGAAAATTAGAGTAACCAGTGCTTAGAAATGGAAGCCAATATGCCAGAGAGTAATTCAAGAAAAAACAAAAACTTTCTATTTTGGAGTAGAGTAGAAGAGAATGAAGCAGACTTCCAGGATAAATACGCATCTTAGCAGGTTTCAGAAGGGTAAAGCAAGGTAACTCTAAAAAGCTTTTGCTGTTGGTTTGGGGTTTTTTTCTCTTTGAGGAAGGAAGGGAGGAAGGGAGGAAGGGAGGAAGGGAGGAAGGGAGGAAGGGAGGAAGGGAGGAAGGGAGGAAGGAAGGGAGGAAGGAAGGGAGGAAGGAAGGAAGGGAGGAAGGAAGGGAGGAAGGAAGGGAGGAAGGAAGGAAGGAAGGAAGGAAGGAAGGAAGGAAGGAAGGAAGGAAGGAAGGAAGGAAGGAAGGAAGGAAGGAAGGAAGGAAACTTGCTGGAAGGTCATAAAGAGCCCAGCAAAGCCAAGCCAAGACCCACTATTTTAGAAAATGAAGATCTAAATCTTGGATATAGATTTGTTCCATTTGATCATTCACATCTAGTGAAAAGCAACACACATCTGAAGGCTCTACAGAGCAATTAAATAATAATTTCAGCTTGTTCACTCAAAAAATACCTCTAAATGGGACAGCCAAGCAAGGTCTCTGTTTAGAATTGTCCCACTTATTTGTCCAAGCTGGAGTTCGACCCCTGAGGAAGTCCAGCCATGCTGCTTGTAACATGCTCTTACTTCAACTGATATTTCAGTTACTTGTTTTCTCCCTGCAGTTCAGACAGTATTTTTTTTAGCCTTGACAGAATGGCTAGACTAGGTAATCCACACAAACAGCTGCTGCATGCAATGTGATCTTTTCCCCAAACCTTTTTAACAAAGACTTCTGAACTGTTCCTTAGTTTTGGATATGTTAGAAATATCCAGAAGCTAAAATCTCTCAATATGAATTTAATTGACATATCAACTGTCTGACCATACTACTTTTAGCTTGAGAAGTGTCCCAAGAAAATTAACAAGAGCTGCATGTTCACAAAACCACTCCCTAATGAGAAAGCATTCATGAGGAAAATAGCTCTGCTTCAAATCATTTTCACAGAGGATTTGCTTCTTGAATATCAGTGTTCTAGTCTGCAGTGAGAAGAAAGATGTTACTGATTTTTGTGGCGTGAGTTTTGCAAACTTTCAAACTTCATCAAAAAATAATATTAGCAGGATTTTTCATTGTGATGAATTTTATAACTTGAAATTATTTTGTACTTCATCAAACATAGGCATTTCTGTCTAACAGAATCCCTACGCCCATGTAATATTCAAGTAAGTGTTGCAAATATTGAAGATATAAAATAACATTAATGGATCTAGAGAGATTTGAAAAATGAGCAGGAGAAAAGAAATAAAGGGTCAATCTTTAAAGAGGACTATGAATACAAGAGAAAACACATTCAAAGGTAGGGAGGAATTTGGAAAACAGTCATTTTAAAGAAGTCAAGAGGTGAGAGTGGACAGAAAGTTAGACATGCATTAGGAAAATGATATAGCATCCAAAAGGGTATTACATCTGTGAATTACATAGGCAAGGGTAGCATCCTCAGTGGGCAGGATAGCAAGAGTCCTTTTCTGAACATCATGGGTATTAATCCCTCCACAACACTCTACTATGTTTTAGGAACTTATGTGCTGAAAAAAAAAAATTGGTGTATTGGAGAGCACTGAAGGAACAATAAAAAAGAGTAGAGGTGCAAAGAATTGATTTTAATAGGTAAGATTAAGTACTGAATCTGTCGAATTTGATTAACTGGGGAAAAAGGCCACATGGATAAATATTTAAAAGGTGTCTAATAGGAAAGGAATTATTTTAGGACAACCAAAATGCTAAGAAAAGGAAAGGAGGATGAATGTGAGAATGAGGTGTATCAGACTGTGAAATGGTCCCCTGCGGGAGGAGAGAAAAAACATTCTCCTAGTGAGAATGACTTTAAATGAGATTGGCTATTACCTTAGTGACCAAAGGCACAGCTGGGAATATCAACTATTTTTTGAGATTTTGTAGGCAAGAAATCAAATAAAATAATTGTATGAAGGCCTTATTTTTTTGCTGAGCCACACACCCTTTCTTTTTCTCAATAAGATCTGCCAGTAGTGGAGTCTTTTTCAGTGCTCTGTTATTGCTGGCCACACTGTGAGTTAATTAGGAAGGAGGTGTATGACTGAAAGCTTTGCCCCCTAAATCTCTGTCTGCTTAGCATCCCTGAATAAAAGTAATGAGGACTGCTGTTGCATGGCAAGAGCATTACTTTGCACTATGTATTTCCACATTCTGTGGTCTCCCAGGCAGTCTGCCTACTGCAAGTACAACCCCTCAAGGAAACTGGAGAGTCAGAACCACCTAGGTAATGCCAGTAAACTAAACCTTTAGGCATGTTTTTGCTTTGATCCAGAGAATTGCATGTGCTGTGCTGTTTATACCCTCAGAACAAATGGCAGTCTTGGGAACTAGCATGGATATTTAGAGATGGTATTTAAATAACATTACTTGGGAAATTCCCACTGCTTAAGAAAAGACTAACTACAACAAGAGTTTTCTTTCCCATAAGGCTGAGACAGGTATAATGAGGATTAGCAGGCATAATTGATATCGTTTCTGTATCCTAGAGGATTGTATGAGTCATCTTCCTAGTCACGTCCTCCCTGTTCTTAGCACTGATGTGAGTGAAAATGTTGCTGTGAAGTGTAAAGAGGTAATATAAACATACTGTGTGATACAAGCAGATTGCAAACAAATAACTTTATTAAGCCATGTCCATAATAATTCCTCACTTTTTATATAGCACTTTTCATCTGCAGATCTCAAAGTGCTGTACAGATGGAAAATCTCAGGAGGTAAAATGGCTTGTTTGAGGTCATTCAGGTAGACAATGGCAGCTCTGGGAATAAACCACGCTGCAGTGCCTCGCTTTGCATTATAAATGCCCCTCCTGTGCAGTCCTGGAAAGGATCACAGCATCAAGCCTTTGGAGAGGGAGAGTGTGTAGCTGGAGCTGAAATAAGCCTGAATCTGATCATAAGACCACTGTGAATTAGAAAGGCCAAATTCCACCCTAATGTACAATCTCTCTTAAAATCAACTGAAGCTTTATATTTAAGCATTTCCAAAGTTTTCCTTCCCATGGTGTCTGAGTACCAGCAAAATTACATCACACTAAAACAATCTCTGAGGATGATTCCTTACTACTTTTTCCTATTAGCCCCAGAAGCCAGCATAAATTGTTTTATTTTTATAACTTTTTTTTTTAATTGCACATAAACACTGCGCCTAATTCCCTAACCATGGTGGAAAATGGAGGAAAAGAATTATTTACTACCTAGAACCACGGTAGTGCAGTGATGCCTCAGGCCTCATAAGTACAAAAAACAGCAAGAAAATACTTTAGTCTTGACTATGTATATAATAAAAAAGTGCAGAAAAAGAATTCTGCAGGCATGCAACTTCTGCAGTCATCACAAGAGAAGCTAGGCAGACAATACCTACGAACACTTCACGTGATTAAAAAAATAAAGGACAGAATATTGGAGGAATCAAAACACAATATATCATAAATTCCAGAAGTATAAATCCCATTATGCCTGTAATCTGGAAGGCAGAATACATGCTACAGATTCCTGGAAGGGAAAAAAAGGCACTGGTCCTGAAGACACAAGTCTAGAGTTCCTTGCTGGCTCAGTTGCAGGCTCCTTCTGTAATCTTGGGCATATTGCTTTACTTCTGTTTCCTCTCCCACATTGTGGGTGTGCCTACATTGCAGTCAAAGTGGGAATTAAAGCTTGTCAGCCCAACCGAACTGGCTTTAAAAGAGTTAGCTTATGTAGGGTTAGCAATGCAACTGTAGTGTGGAGTTGGGTACAGACTAAATTCTTAAGGGTGGATAATGAAATTTGGAAAGAACAGAATCTGAACACTATCAGAGGAATGCCATTCATATAGATTTCATATTATTCTCTATTTTCTGAAAGGATACTTTTTTAAAAACAAACAAACAAATAACATATTTTCTGATTAACAGTAGGAGGCTGAGCCAGAAGGAAAAAAAAAAAAAAAGAAAATATAATGGTTGAAGTTTTCAGAGTTGTTTAAGGGACTTAGCCACATGCTTCACATTAATGTGAGAGTGCTGCTCTGGGATATAGATCTTAAGAATGGGAGATCTGTTCCTGAAATCCATCCAAATCATATTGTAACTAGGGTATGAAATGAGATGAGTTAGTCTTCCACAGGGGTAAGAACAGCTGAGAAAAAGTGTGTTTCAAAACTGTGTAGACGTTTTAAAGGAAAGTTACTTATTGTTATGTTAAAGTCTGGCCAGCTGGTAAATACGATTGTACAAGGCTGTAATTACATACATTTTAAGAAAACACTCATGTGCTGTGGAGAAAAAAACATTATCTACTTCTTTATGAAAGCATAGCAGCAATATAACTTAGAGCTGTAGATCAGTGTCAAAAGCAATAACACAATCTGGTATGGAACTTCCCCCCCACCCAGCTAAATGGCTCTTATGTACTCTTAAAAACAGCATGATAGTTAAAATACAAATAATGGGTATTAGATGGAAATGCTGGTTGCAAAGTACAAACATATGTAAGAGAGTTGCTTTAGAAAGTATAGTGAGAGATGGGGTAAGGAAAAACTTTATTAATGTCAGAAAGATACAGTGAAATATTTAGTGCACATATGTTTGGGATAAGAGTTGGGATGAGGAGCCAGATGCTCAGCTGGTGAATGTTGATGCAACTCTGTTTAAATCAGTGGGACTACGCTGATATACATCATCTACAGAGTTTGCAGCTGGTTTCGATATGCATACAAACTTTGAAAGTTATCTGTACTTACCTGCCCTCTAGTCTCTGGAAATACAGCTGGAAGTCTAGTGGGATAAGGATTCTCAAGATCTCTTGCATTTCTATGGGCCAGAAACATGGTGAAGACAAGTATTATTGTGGTTAGGACAGTATTTCTACATTTTCCTAGCCCCGTGGGAAATGAAAATGCACACTAAAAGTGAATAATTAACCTAACTTTGTAAGCCTTCAAGAAGCATTCATTCTTGTATGATTCAAGCTGTATTTTACATGAATCAGTGTTCCCCTCCCTGCTTAAATGTAGACATGTTATTTCTGTGGTCTGGAAACACAGATCAGATTTCACCCATGGTGATTTTAGCTGCCACACAGCTCATCAAAATTGCAATTATAAATACCAGTGTTTTCTTTTTCTGGAATGTAGACTGCATCATACAAGATCCTGCCAAAAGATGCAAAATTAGCACTGAGATGGATATACTTGTGCAGCCTCCAGGGAAGGACAATTAGGGAAAGGGGAATAAGAGGAGAGAGGGATTTGTCACTGCCCAAATGACCAAAAGTCTAAGTCATCCTTATACCCATCTCCTGCACTGAGAGCTTTTGATTCTGCAAAGCCTTTGCACAGCGAAACGATGCATCAGCCTTAAAGAACTGACACCAGTTTGCACATAGCAAGTTTTGAGTTAATTACCAGTTGCCCAGTAATGTTAATTGGTGTAATCAGTGCAGTGTGGGGGAAAAAAAAAAAAAAAAGGGCAAAAAAAAAAAAAGCGCCAGGTTTTGCTTCTTTCTTTTTCTTTGTTTCTTAAACAGAGTGTTAGCAGTGTGTCCTTACAGAGCTTCTGTACCAAATGGACCAGGCTAGAGTTAGGAGAGCTATCCAGATTCACCTGGAGGCTGTCTGTCAACAAGAAGCAGTTGTGCTTCTCTCCTCTTTACATTCTACCTGTCCTGGCTTGTATTAGAATTAAATCTCCATTGAATCTATGACAGGTGTAGCAAACATACTGCAAATAATGCCAGGCTCCTTAGCACTCTCACTACAGATAGAGAGATAGGGGAAGCATGATCGGATCAGACAGACATACCTGGAAGTGCAATGCTATTGATCCTGCCTCCAGCTTAGGGCAGGTCCAGGGGACGGCTCAGGTGCTCATTCCATTCCATGTGGAAATCAAATATACAGTTCCCATCTGTTCTTTTTGAAGCAGTAGCTTTACTTTGACAGTGCTTTGAACAGCCTCCCAATCTGCATGAAAAATTCTTCACTGTGCTCTGTTTAATCATGCTCGGAGATTTTTTGGGAAATAGCTCTGATTAGTTCCAATATCATTAGGAATAGTAGGACTACACTTTTACATGTAGAATATATAACTTTTCCAGATGCACAGACTTTTGTAAAATGACCAACTACAACATTGATAGGGAAGGCAAGAGAATGGGGAATAATGTTTATAAAGATTTTAACCTCTAGAAAAATAAAGATGTCTGTGAGTCCTCAACTCAGCTGCTCAGTTTCCAACCCAGATGGGAGACAGACTTACAGAACACAGTTCCGGAAAGTTTTAGCACCAGCTGAAAGGCTATGAGGACTTTGATTTACTGACACTGTAGCTAATGGAAATTAGAGGCATGGGACACAGTTTGTTGCATTTTAGGAAGAACAAGTCTGAACTACAATTTGTCTGAAGACTTCAGATTCTTACTGAAAATATTTGTGTAATGTCTGGCTAGAAAAGTAGGTTCAAATGTTAATTGAATTCAGCAGCTCTATTAATGCAATCAGAAGGTTAAATAATACAGATGCAAGAGTTCCAATATATTGTATATTCTCAGCAAACAAGAGGACTCAAGTTATTGAATATTAAAAAGTTATATTTATTGCTATGATTTTACTCCTTGCTTCTTCTGTACCAGCCAGACTGTGAAAATCCAACCAGCAGTTGCATTACCTGGATTTTGTCTACACTGCAGAGGGTTTTGTTTGGTTTTTTGTTTTAAATAATTCAATGCTATTAAGTTAGTTCTAAAAAATATTGTAATTTGTCCATTAAAAGTCACTGGACATCTCTTCCCTCCAAATCAAAGTAATTTTAGGAAAATGTGAGTATTTTGTGTGTCCGTCTGCTTTCCTTTCATAAGCCGTTGTTTAAAACATAGAAGCTCTATGCGGTAATTCTGGAAGATGTTTGATAAGCTGCTACATAAATTTGTGATTGACAAAACAAATCAGTGTGGCCTACACAGATTAAAATGGGCTGAGTGATAAGCATTAAACTACAACTGTAATCAGAGAACCACTGTTCCTTCTAAAGTCACTCTACAGTCTATTCTTTGTTCCTGTCTCATTAGACATCTTCTATCATTAACCTGAAGTGAAACATAAAATTCCTACTGTTAAAATTTATAGCCCATGTAAATACTGGAGCAACAATACATGACAAAAAGAGAGAAGTCACAGATGCGAATAAATTCTGGATTTTTTGGTGCTGCATGGGTTAGACAAACACAAAATCAGGCATATATGAGAAGAGAACACGGGCCATATTTAAAGGAGATGGAGACTCTGGTTTGGTAAGTAACAACTTGGAAAAGATACTAAGTGATCTTGGAAGAAAATCAGCTGTTGGGACAGACTGCAGCATCCAAGTTATCTGCCTGGGCAGGCTGCATACCTTTTGTGAATGACAGAAAAGAACCGCTACTACAGCAGCCTTACCTGCCAAACGGCTGGGACGAGCACACACGTGCACAACAAGTAGGCTAAGACAAGCAGACACAATGCTTGGTGGTTCCGGGGGTGCTGGGCAGCAGTGCATGCAGCAGAGCTGGGACACACTTACACCAGCGGCATTAAGCTGATGCTCCTCGTGTGGCTCCTTGGTTAAGCTCTGCCTATGTGCCCTGTATCAAATGTCTGCATGGCTTCACGGTGACCTGGAGAGGTGGCATTGGGCAACACACTGCTCTCATGCCAGTGCAACTTGCCCAGCCTGCCATTAGTTAATTGCTCCAGAGAAAGCACTGAAGAGCCACAAAGGGAAATTATCCCCCAACACTGCAAACACCCCGCAAACCATGGGCTGAGCTCTCCCACAATACCAAAATACCAAAATTAGGTCATTCACATAGAATTATTCACCTTGGGTTTCTGTACGGTAATGAGTGAGAAACAGACATTTGTATGGTGTGATTCATTTAGGCCAGACTTTTGAAATCTATCAATCAGATGCATTCCATCCTAGAAGTTACTATCTCTCTTCAGGGACATATAGGGACTCTTGAGTCAGTAGTCCACATTTGGTCAGTTTGATCACATCCACTGTGTCTTTTCCAGTGTTCACAATTCTGTAAAAAGGTGGATATTTCACAGAAGATTGCAGAAATAAACTTGAGAATGAATAGGTAATTGGGAAAATTACTTTATACTGAGAATGTGTAGGAGCCCACACTGTTCTGCTTAACCAAAATAAAATTAATCTGATCATATTCTGTAAATCCATAACAGAGCACCAACCTTCAGTCTAATAGACAACAGTATAGGAGGCTGCACTAGAAGGCAGGAGAAATTCAGCATAGAAATAGGTAACACACTCTTAACAGTGAAGCTAATTAAAATGGCAACAGTTAAACAAAATTAATCACATATTAACATCACATCTTTCTGCATCACATAAAACAAGGAAGCCAACAGGAAAAGACACAAATTAAATAAGAGCTAAATGCTGGGCAGGGAAAAATCATGCTATTATGTATCACCACCTGGGAAATTCTAAGTCAAATCTCAATGAGCTCAGCTCATAGTTTTGGAAGTTTACCTGCTGGACTTCTTTTCTAATACTGAAAAAGCAATTTTACTGTTCTGGAAAGAAAAGGCTTGTCCAGAGGTGTGAGCCCAAGTCAATGAGCCAGAAACACTTTGTGTCTAATCCAGTTTTGTCTCTAACTCCTTCTGTTGCCTTGGGCAAGACACTTAAACTCTAAGTTAAGAACATTAAAAATTTAAGAGCTATATTCATGCAAAGTATTTTTGTTCTCAAAAACCTAATCTGTCAAAAGCCATCAGTACAAGCAGTAAAGAGAAGTCCAGCCTTGCAAGACCTGTAAGGAATTTTGGGAAGTCACAAGCAGTGGTGAAGCCAGAGTACATGAATTGGAAAAGGGGGCTTAAAATCAATCTAAGCAGGTTGGGACTTACACTTTAACTCATTAAGTTTTACTCAACTGATACAAGATCAGATATTTGCTCAGTAGAGTACATAGTGAAGATTTGTGTAATGAGGGGGAAAAATCCTACAGCATGTGGTTGTCATTCCAATTGGATGAAACATAAAAATTATAAGCCTGCCATGGGTACACCAAAAAACTGGAACAAAGACTGACTCTTGAAAGCTTTAATATCCTCCCACCAGGAAAGAATTAGAAAGAGTCGAGCTAGATTAAACATAATAATCTAAATTCTGCTCCTGAATACATGCATGTAAATCTGAAATAACATAACTTAAAGACTTATTTGGGACTTAAATTGGTGTCTCTGTGAGCCTGAATTTTGGCCAGCTTTTATTTCAGCTGGGAAGAAGAAAACATGTTTATAAAATCTGAGCAGCCTGCAGTTTATCTGCCTTTAAAAAGACACACACTGTGTGCAAGCCAGCAACAGACTTCCAGCCGTACTGAGATGCTGAATTATACTGAATAACATATATTGACAACAGCATATAGTCTGGTAGCTGGAGAACAGTTTATTATGTTCTCCTGTCTCTGTATCAGTGCCAATTCAAAGGCGTCTGGGCAAGCTGATAATGCGCATAAATTGTGCTGAGCCTTATGAAAGGACATATTTCTCTCAGAAAACAGCTAGCAGAAGCTGCTAGGTTAGCAATATGGAACTAGAAGGGTGCACTGTTTTCATGGCCAGCTTCAAGCATCTTGTCTGATCGTGGGCAAATCCCTGAAATTCACTTTTATCTCATGCAGCTCATGGCACTTAGCAGTCTTCCCTGCCGTCCAGCTCCCCTACACCTCTCAAAGGGGCAGAGAGACAGGCTGTCCTGGATGCTGATAAAACCCAGGTACATCTCAAGCACCTTCTGGCTATGCTTGACTTTCCCCTCCTGACTACAGGCCATCCTCACAAGGACTGAGTTTCTGACCTAGGTGCTATCAATGGCATAAACCAGGATAAATCCTCCCTGTGTTGCTGGCTACTTTGATTGCTCAACTGTACAATGGAAATAATAGGATCTGACAAGGGAAATGTGAAGATACAACAGAGACTGTGAGGCGCTCAAATGTTATAATAGATGTTGTACATGACCTTAAAGTAGATAAATACGAAACAAATTATTCACATATCTTTCATTAGTCCACCACAGAACCATCCTGATTCCAGCACAGCTGCAATGACCTACACCTTTTTCAGCTGTTCACTCTCCTTTTTTAAAACAAATCTTTTCTTTTTTTTTTTATTAATGTGTTTTCAGGGATAACTTTTCACTAAAGATGTATTATTCAAGAGTAATAAATAAAAACTATAATAACCTCTTCTTTCCAATGAACCCCAGGAAATGTTCAGGTTTCCCTCTCCCCTTTTTAAAACCTCCGCCCTAGGAGTATACACAGCTCATGTGAAGAACGTCTGGATAATGAGTAATTCTGAGTCATGAATAATGCTTCCAGATTTGCAATTTTGGCAGCTGGTAGTAGGATTCCCTGTTTGTACTTTTTCCAGTCCTTTCCTTCAGCTTTTCCCCCTCAGAGGCCCTGATTCTGCAGACATATTTAGCAAGCAGGTCCTTTCGTGTACGTGAAGCTTTACTGATTTCAGAGAATCCCTCCCAGGAAGCCAGGCAACCTGCTCCGCACTGCAGGTTAAGAAACTTTTACCTTCTTCTTCAATATTCCAGCTGCTAAAACACAAAGAGATGCCTAAGTGCCTAATTCCT
>NW_010317718.1:32708-36929 GCF_000700745.2 Antrostomus carolinensis
TAGTTGGGTGCCCAAATGGTGTTAAAAATGAACCCTTTCATTCCCTGAGATATGGGCCCCTGTACATTTCCATGCCCCACTGAGGCTGCCTCTCTTGTGCACGTGCCGTGGGGTGCTGGCTCCTATGGCATGGTTCATGCTGGCCTGTATGGTGGTCCAGATGGCTGCGGGGACTGATTGCTGAGTGGCCTTGATGGCAGCATTTCCATCAATGTTTTCACTCAGGCTTCTGCAGATTTGTGATGATGACTATAATAATTGTTGCTTTTTATGAAATAAATTTGCAATCTTAGCCCACTTTATATATGACCATACTACAAAACCATTCACAATATTTGCTGATATGGTGAGATGTGTCGGTCACATCGTTATGATTCACACAGGCAGTTGCGTTCTTGTTGCCAGTTTTGGCACTGGGGCCACATCACAGATTCATGGTGGCCATAGGGTGAAGGAAGTAACCTCTAAACCCAGCTCCTTCAAGTCAAGGCTCACACACACACTGGTGAGGAAAGTATAGAAAGATTTGCATTGCTACAGTTTGTAAGTGTGTGAATGCACAGAAAATGCATTTTCCATCAACTGTCCAGAGCAGCAGCCATAAGCCCTTTAACAGTCAGTCAGCTAAACACTGCATAGACTCAACATTGGTTTGGGGGAGGTAGATCTTTACTCAGGGGAATGCAGCTCCACTGCCTTTCAGGATCACTAGGTATTTGGACTTTGTTAAAGGAAATTCTGTAATCTCACAGGTGTGGGCAGTTCTTGCTCCAGGAGAAAAGTTATCTGCTAGTCATTTATGCTAAGAGCATTTGATTTTCCTCATATGATAACTAACCTCACATTTAGTTATCTGACAAGACCAGTTCCCCCCATTTCCATCCATTTGCTGCCTGATGATACAGAATGTTCTTTCCTGCCACCTCAACTCCCATGGGGGCAATAGGCAACAGAACAGGGACCTGATGCCCTTGGCCTCTCCATGCAATATGCCTAATTCCAACAGGAAAGAAACTATAAAAATCCGCATAACAAAGCTAAATAAAAACTGCAGCCAAGCAATGACTGTTCCTCTGGTCTCCATTTCAGTCAATAGTAGGGAAAAAGCATATATAGATTGTGAAAGAAGGATTTCTTACTACTAATTTGAATACTATAATTATACTCCTCTGTTGAAATAAAATACTTGATGGCTCCTAAGTACTGTAAATCTGGGCAAACTAATACAGTAAGCAGATCCACTTTGTGTGTGTATTTCAGTTATTACTTAACTATTTCTTTCAGACTGAGAACTACAGGGTCAATGCAAGGTCAGGTCATAGCTGAATCGGTTGTTCATGTGACACAGCAGCCTATGTATCTGCTAAAGAAAGTAGCCAAGGAAAAGGGACTTGGCCGTCATTCCTTACTCACTGGTTACAGGTGTTTAAAATATGCAATACCTATCTATGGCAGTGAGAGCTGCATCACATAAGGTGGATACACAGGAATATTTTGTCCTAACTAAGAATATTCCAGATCCAAACCTGGAGGCTGGATAATCATATCTGGGTGTTCTCTTTAAGGGACATCATGTTCCAGGGTAGATCAAAGGTATCAGGCAGTGTGACAACATGACATGTTAAGTGTCATACAGCAAAAGGAAGGGCTCTCGCCATCAGAGACCCCAGGTTGTTGTGCCCATCACTCAGTCACTACTCTTACCTCCAAGAGAGGGGTTGGAAATGCTATGTCATTTGAAGCACACGCACTGTAGCTTTTAAGTTCATCATCTGATAAAATTGCACTGCTGAACTCAGCTGAGGGATTTCTACCTGTTTTTTTCATTAAGAAAATAAAGCAATAAATTATTAAATAAATAATTTGGAAAATTATCATCAACTAATACTAAACAGGAAAGTAGATTCTTTTAAAAGTACCATTAAGAATTTGCCATTCATGATCAGTGATAAAGATGCAATGTGTT
Source organism: Antrostomus carolinensis (assembly GCF_000700745.2). Lineage (NCBI taxonomy): Eukaryota > Metazoa > Chordata > Aves > Caprimulgiformes > Caprimulgidae > Antrostomus > Antrostomus carolinensis. Next base: position 34,675 of record NW_010317718.1, read on the forward strand.
ACACCAAAATACCACAAAAGTAGTGTTTGCTCACATAAAATCAATGGAGAAATGTTAGGGTGTTGAAGACATCTTGTAAGAGATTCAGTCTAACTAAATTAGCTGTCTGTGTCTCCATTAGTGGATTCTGTAGAGACCGTAGGCATGTGGTCTCCTGGGGAATAAGAAGGTCCTGGGCCCCTATCAGTCTGAGAGGTTTGGTCACAGCTCCCATGGCTCAGGCAAACCACTTAACAGCCAGGTCAAGTATGCACTCCTCACCTTTTGAAAAATGCAAAAGTAAAGGGGCTCAAAGGACAAGTGGCTCTCCCCTCAGAGGGGAAACGGGGGATGTACAACAAAAGAATCCAGCTAGGAGGAAATATCAAAAGCTTTGGTCCATTCTTAAGTTGGAATTAAAGCCTTATAGCCTGATCTTCTTAGGGCCCCATATGAGTGTATTTTCAATTTTGACAAAAGAGCATTTCACCTAAGTTACTACATATTCAAACAGTTCAACATCTTGTCAGAGATGAAGAAACTGTCCTGGTAAACACTGCACAAATAGCATTACCTACTTTGGAGTAAAGTTTTTTGGTTAACTTTAGGGTGAATTAACTGCTTGAGAGAGTCCAGCGCAGAGCCACCAAGATGATTAAGGGAGTGGAGCATCTCCCTTATGAGGAAAGACTGAGGGAGCTGGGTCTCTTTAGCTTGGAGGAGACTGAGGGGTGACCTTATTAATGTTTATAGATATGTTAAGGGCGAATGTCATGAGGATGGAACCAGGCTCTTCTTAGTGACAACCAATGATAGGACAAGGAGCAATGGGTGTGAGCTGGAACACAGGAGGTTCCGCTTAAACTTGAGAAAAAACTTCTTTACGGTGAGGGTGACAGAGCCCTGGAACAGGCTGCCCAGGGAGGTTGTGGAGTCTCCTTCTCTGGAGACATTCAAAACCAGCCTGGATGCCTTCCTGTGTAATCTCGTTTAGGTTCCTGCTCCGGCAGGGGGATTGGACTAGATGATCTTTCGAGGTCCCTTCCAATCCCCAACATTCTGTGATTCTGTGTGATTCTGTGAATTCTTCTAAAATTCTTTTAGAATTTTGAACATTTTATTTACTTACCTTTCTACAGATAAGATCTTCAGCATGAGCTGCTCAACCGGGACACATAGTCTTTCATACTTCTTACTCTCTCTGGAATAAAATGGTGGGTTTTCTCCTCCCCAGTTGCATCTAATATTCCGTACATATATCTCTGGAGTTCCATTAATTAGGTCTGTATTGTATTACTGTTTCCATTGCTCAAGGCTGATTCTTTTGCCATTACTTGCATTGGATGTCACGTTACTCAGGACCAATAGACATGCATTAGGAGTGATGCACAACTAATTACAAGAAATATCAAAATTCTACCCTAAAATTTTTAAATTAATGTGAAAAACAGACAGTTAGCATGAAAATGACCTGAGGACCATACAACAGTAGTAAGTAATGATAGATAAGACTATGGATATTCAAAGACTGTGACACATCCTAGTGTAACTTAGATAGAAAGTATGTTTAAAATCATCCCACCAAATCAAGTTGTTCAGTTGTGATTTTTTTGTTAAAACCATTGCATCTGTAAAATGTTCACAAAATGTCCTGGCAGCAAGGATATGCTTTTCTGAACTACAAGCACAGAATTCAGAGGAGCTCTACCATAAAAATCACAAACTCTTTTAGATCAATTCCCCTGATCACTGTTCTTGATTTTTACCTAGAAACTGTCTTAAAATGAGTCAGTAATATGGATTTTAATAAAGAAATGTTAATAAAATTCAACATTTATTTCACATTACACTTTTGCTTTAACTCAAAAGTTGTATATTACAAGTAGGTAAAAATGTTTAGATGAATTTGTCATGAAGCTGTAAACCTGGCAGATTTACCACTGCTCCAGCCACAAGTCTTGATGATAGAAGAAATAGCATCTTATGTATGTATCATCACTAAAGTGGCTCTAAATTATCTGCTATAATTTGATTGTGCTTGTCTTACATACTGGTATGACAGAAACTTACTTTATCTAGATAGGTATATTAAGCAGATAACCAAAAAGTTGTGCTACCAGAGATGCCCAGAGATACTAGAATTTTTGATAATTTATTTTGTATCTCTTAATTTTAGATAAAACTCTTTATTAGTGCTCAGAACACAAAAGGTGAGGTGGCAGAAATAGAGTCAGGAAGTAGCCTTAACAGCAACAAAAAGGATAGCATAACTGAAC
>NW_010317718.1:36959-58624 GCF_000700745.2 Antrostomus carolinensis
CTCTATAGAACAGGATTGGGTATATTGCTTGGAGTTTACTAAGGTAACACACAAGTATTTTCCATGCTGTTCTTTCAGCTCTTTTTCAGAGAGAAGAAACAGGATAAAGTCTGGATGAAGGAAGAACAAACAAAAGAAAAGATTCTTATTATTATAGACTTTTTAAAGCAGTTTGTTTATTTGGGGGGTTTTTTGTATGGAAAGGCTGGCTAGGTATTTTAAAGAGCAGTGTTAATTCCTTTAAATCCCTAAGATCTTCAGGAACTTTCTGTGTTTTGAGACACTGAGATCCATCTCCTGTATGGGAGGAATTAGGGTGAAGTTATAATAACAAACAGATTTTTGAAAAGCCTTTTCTGTTTCATTACAGGACCATCAGAAAATCAAACAAACAAACAAAAACAAAAAAAAAACAAAAAAAAAAAAAAAAAAAAAGCCTGAACGGCGTTGATTTGGTTTTGGCCTGAACAAAAGTTCCAGAATTGTTAAGGCAAAAGTAAACAGACTTAATTAAAAAAATTACATAGGCCAGTGTCCCAGCTCAAGGGATAAAGACATTCTCAGAACTATTCCATCTGCAGAGAAAGTTCATTTAGGTTCCCACTGAACTTGAGCAATTTAATTCTTCATAGTAACAGCCAAGTCATACTGGGGTTGGAGGTAAGCATCACAAATAGATGTGTATGTTCAGTAAAAGAAAGAGGGAAAGCAGTTTCGGTGAAGCTTCAAGGATGCTCTGCACAGATTCCTTGAAAAGGAATGTGTATATTTTCATAACTAAGACTTAATTATATAACTGTTTTCAAATATACTTTAAGTCATAATTATAAATAAAAATTCCAGCTTATTGGGAAGGAGTTTTTGTTTCACATGGTTACTGATCAATATATAACATGAATTTTATTTTTAATTTCAGTCTTGACTTAAAGCATAGATGTTAAACTCAGCCTATTCTGCGTCATATCTAAACCTTTTGCATCTGACATTCTGACCTCTTTTTTACTGGTTATAACTACAATATACCTTAGAAAAAGATAAATGAATCTATAGATCTGTATTTCCACTGTCTTGAAAGCACTAACACCCTGTATCCCGGCCAAGACTCTCCTACAGAAACTACTTGTCTGCACATACAAAAGAGAATGTGTTTTCTGCAGCTACTGAAAAATCATGTCTCTGTAGCATACATATAGGCAATATTGAATTGCCTTCTATCTTTCACTAGTACAAATTAAAAAAAAAAACAAACAAACCTGCAGAGAGTAAACCATGCAGAGCTATGACTGGAGACTCTGCTGTTCTCATTATGCCCAAAAGCCTTTGGCTTTTTTTTCCAAGCATGTGGCAGCAGACAGCTCACACCTCAGCACCTTACCCATACCTTATTATACAGATAACTTTCTAGCCAACAGGGATGTCCCTAGTACAGGAATATAGGTGTGACTTGATCTGATAAATTTATGCTGAAGAATATAGTGTTCCCTCTGCTGTTTCTCACTATTTTATTCCTTCCTCCTCTGCCCATACAGTGTTTTTGCCCTTTCTTAAGCATGTTTCCCAGAGATGCCACCAGCTTGGCTGGTGGACTCAGATGTGTCCTGCTGTGGGTCCATTGGAGCCCTGGGCAGCCCCTGGTTTCCTCCCACAGAGGCCACTGCAGTCTCCCACTGCCAACACCTTGCCACCTACAGCCAATACAATACCTTACTGACATGGGAATTGATTAAATAAAACAGCAAAAAGCAGCATTTTTTGGTAATCTCACATCTCATTGACTGGTCAAGCAATTGATAGTCTTTCCTGTTCACTTGATGCCACAGAATTTATTTACTGCAGATGGCTCCAAGAAAACCAGTAGGATGAAAATGGCTAAGGGCATAAATTAAGCTGTGTTGCAGTATTATGGCAGGCTATGCAGTTGTAATCTGCTGAAGAATAATCCAGTCCTCCTTACAAATGGATTTAATATTATGGTGAAGGTTGAATGAGACATCATTGTCTTCTCATACAGGGAAAACAGAAGAAATTATAGTCCTTCTGTGTAAGGCACATAAGACAGATGAAACAAATGAGTGACTACCCAAAACTCTGGCCATATGCAAGCTGAATCAGAAGTTGAGATGGATGATAAAGGACTTTCGCTGGGATATGTCTGTAAATTCAACTGAACTACGTACTGTTGGGTAAAAGTGTGTGTGTTAATGGGCAAGAGCAGCCAGATGCAAGCAAAGAAGCCAAAAAGTCAGCAAGACAAGTACCTGGGGGTTTGAAAGAAAGCCAGCTCATGGAATTTGGGGAATAGAGCATTGGCTGAAAAAATGCTTGTATCTGTGAGCAAATAAAATGTTCTCTCTTATATGACCTTTACTCAGTTCCTGGAATCTGTATGTTACCTTGTACACCTTGTAAATAAACAGGATCACATTAAAAAAAATATGGCTATATGTCTTCTATCATAATAGAAACAGGCTGCAAAACCATGAATGTTGGCTACCTACTCTATAAAAAAAAGCAACAATGGTGTTAGTAGTGAGATCCTCTTTGAAGAGGAAACCAAAGATTTCCCCAGGGGAAGAAATTGTGAGCTGAGATTCCTGTTGAGCATGCTAAACTCCAAGATAGCCAAACATGCTTTCCAGTCAGAGGCTGAAACTTTGCAAAAGGAATTAAAACAGCATCTGGAAACTTCCCAGGAAAGTCTCATAGAAAAACTGAAAAGGAGGGAAAACACCTCAGTCTATCAGTGACAAATGTCTGGATTCATTAGGAAGACAAATAACAATGTTTCCATCATTCAGTAGTAAAAAGAAATCAAAAAGGTAATTTCAGTAACCTGGGTGTCATGGATCAGAGGGTTTCCTGGAAAATAAGGGAGGCTGACAAAGATGTAGCCAACTTTGAACTTGCTAAAAAAGTTGAGTTGCAGCAAGGACTCAAGGAGCAGATGGTTCACACTGAGAAGAAAATCAAAAGATCACAGACCTTACTGGCAGTCAGCCACCTTGAATGGCACAGAGCCAGCTGGAGAACTGTAATAAGATAGAGTAGTTACAGTATTTCTCTAGTACATCTGTAACCCTCTGAGGGGAGAGTTTGGATTGTCAGATGCTTCCATTTGTTTTAACTTCCCACTCCTCATTGCAAACTGCAGGGATGATCCGTGGATACTACACCATGATGGCCCTCTTTCCTGAACTGGTTTGAAAGGTGACCAATGAGAAATCAAGAAGATATAATAGTAGCAGAATTTCTAACAAATGACCAGATCTAAGGTTTTAAAAAGATTACCCAGAAATCCAAGAAGGATTATTTTTTTTAATTCCAACTAACCAGGTTTTTGAAAAGTCAAGAGATCCATAAAATACCCCAAGCCCAACCCTAAGTCTGATAGGACAGTGAATAGTCTCAAAGCTGGCTAGCTTTTTAAAACGTCAGCAGTGGGACAAGTTCCAGCACATCCCATCTCTTGGTGGTTTATTAGCACCACATTCCATCAGAGTGCAAAACATACCTTAACTCTCCCAAATCTTAGGTATAAACTAAGGAAGAGCTGAAGCGGAAACTGCTGGAGTAGAAAAATGGCATTTGGACCATATGTATTGTGTAGAAATGTACAATCTCCAATTTAAAAAGGGTACAGCATTTACTAAATACAAAGTAGGAACAGACTAAGAAAATAACTGAGAAGAGAGTAAGATATAAGGTCATGTGAAGGAGCTATAAAACCAGGCCACCTGGCCTGTTCCCCTGGGGCAGTGAATGGAGTGTCAGAACACAAAGCTAAAAAAGTATTAGGTTTGTGTAATCCTGCCTAGAAGAGCAGTAGCAAGCCTATAGCCAGATCCCATTAGTTCTTTGACTATTGCATATCCAAGCACTATAATTGCTCAGACATCCATAAGCAAAGTGGGCACCAGGATCAAGAGGAACTGGGAGACCTACTGGTGGCCAATCAGGCAGCCAACACCATTCTAGACCTCAAACCACATTTTAACAATTCAGTCCAAGGACAGAATCTAACATTACCCACAGAACTGCCTGAGAAAGGAGCAAAGAGGTAATAACTCACCAGGACCTCAATCTAACACCAGAGATAAATATAAGCTGCAAAATTCAATGCTCTATGTTTGCAAACTCTCAGGACAGTTATATTTGCTAAATCTATCCATTAAAAAAAAAAAATCACAATGGTTTGAGAGTACTGAAGAAAGTAAAGCATTTTGTACGCTGCTGAAAATCACTGAAAGCAAACAGCCCAATTCTCTTCATGCTTACCCTGGTAAAAGTCTCAAGCATTGGTTACACAGGAGTAAAATATGTAAGACTGTGAGAGGGGCATTAAGTCCAGAAGGCACATCATAAACATAATTTTTGTTACAGTATTTCCTTATCTTTTATACAGTTTTTATTATTTTTATTTTATTTTTTTTTATCTTTTATACACTTACAGTGAAGCAGGATTTCATTTTCCAGGACATTTGGTTGGTTGGGGCTTTTTAGGGTAAAGTTCTTTCTAGATCACAAAATTTCTTAAAAAATAGACAGACCATTTCCTGGAGTGTTCTGATATTGTCAGTTTTATTTTCCGATTTCTGATCAGCTCAAACAAATCTGTGTTTGAGGGCAATTGGCTAGTAGGGTCACTGTTTGAAAACAGTTTTGCTAACACACTGTTAATGAAAATTAGGTAGAAGTATTGAACAACAATTGCCTTGCAGTAGTATTGTAACACAGTATTTGAAAAATACTGTATTTTCAACATATTCACTGTATTTTTACATTTAAAAAGCTAAACTGTTACATTCAAAAACTAAAATACAAGATAAGTAATTTATGGACCACTTAAGTATCCACAAATATTTACCTGCTTCATTCAATACAGTATTAAATACTGCAGCACATCAGTAGGAAAGGGTGACTGAAGCAGAAACTTCAGAACAGTCTTATTTCCTATGGGATGTGCCTATTCTGGTTTACTTTTGTCCATGCAAACACTGCAAATAGAAAGGGAAAAAGGAAAAATTCATCTGACAAGAGAAAGAATTCAAAACGAACAAGTATGTCAAAAATGCTAGTAAAGCTAATTAAGGTGTGATTTTTTATTTTATAATTAAAAAAAAAATTAAGCATTTACAAGTGCAGACAAAGGATTTTCAAAAGCATCAAAGCATGTAAGCACAACTGATATTTAGACATGGGTGGCACATAAGTTCTAGATACTCTTGAAAGAATAGAACAGAGAACTGAAGTGAATATGGGCTTCATTTTTTGTGAACTCACATCCAGTACTCACAACCCTATAACAGTTGCCCAAGATTATACCAAACAATTATGTGATTCTATGGTTCTATACCAAACAATTACTTGATTCTGTGGTAGTGTACAAGACACAGTCAAAGAAGAAAAGTGCCTTGCAGGTATTCTGAGCATGGATAAAATATGTACCTACATCATCTAGAACCCTAAGGAAGCAAGAAATTACATAACTAATTTTGTGAGCAGAAATAGTATATGCAAAAATGCAGGTGAAGTCCTGGATCACCATGAGCTCCCACTGACTATTGATCAGGACTGTGGCCTTTATTGGTCAGAGGAATTTTTTTTCCTATCTCACATGATGAACATTTATTGCTTAAAAAACACTTAATTCCTCATGTCTGACTCCTCATAATTGAAGCTGCGTAGCAGCACAAAATGAGAATGATGGCCAGGTTTCTAGATGGGCTGTGTTCACAGACCTTTCAAGTTAGACAGTCTGCAAAGTCTAGACTTTCTGCACCTTTGAAATCTGGGACTAAAGGCCAACGTAAACAAAGAAGCTGTCTTTTTCTCCTCTTCACTCTTTGATGAGCTGGATACACCCTTTTAAACGCAGCAAACCAGTCATTCCACCCCTGGTAGTCTCTCCCCACCCACCCCCTCCCACTGTCCCTGTAGTCATGTCCCCCCCTCCCCACCTTCTTCCACCACATAACCCAAATATGTAGTTAGCAAAAGGTATCAGATGTTCCCCAGAGAGTTTGTAAACAAAGTTGTTCAATATTTATTAAAGAATTTATTAAAATTCCCATCCACTTTCCTGCAGAAATAAGAAGCAGAACAACCATTGTAAACGTCTTCAAATGTCCAAAGGATGTGAATACCAAATACGCAGTAATTAGGTTGAATTATGTACTGACATTGTGACGTACTAGGTTTTGGAATAGTTCCCCTGGGGAAGTGGTTTGGCTCCATGGGGACTTTCAAAACTGGAGTGAACTAACCCTACTAAAGCCTTCTTACTTTAAAGTAGGAAACAACCAGACAAAGGCAGGAAGTTGGATAGTTTGAGCCTATAGGCTTTTCTCATACCCAAATTCTACCATTTTGTGAAAATACATTTTCAAAAATGCTATTTCTGAATCAAAGTGGTATACTGAAATGGGTGGAAAAAAATGTAAATTATATAACAACAGTATTTCAACCAGCACACAAGTGGGTCACTAAAAATTTAAGTTACAGAGTTCATGTTTTTTTAAAAGAAAGCCTGCCTGTTTTTTTAAAAAAAAAAATCTCCTTTCTACACATTGACTTTTAAAATATGGGCTACATCTGCATTAATGAGTGACAAGGAATTTGAGAAATCTGGTGCACATGTGGCTTGGCAGGTGCGTTATATTGAAAGGCACATGAGGTTTTGTCAAATTGTGTAGAGCTGCTCTAATCATAACCTCTGAGCATCAGTCATTGTTTACCTTAATTCTATCATAAGCACATCTGGGTAACCCCTTAAAATAATGGTAAAGGTAATTAGTCATGAATTTAGTTGGAAATCTGATAAAGTACTTATGACATCCATATTGGTACCAAATGAATTCATCATGGTCAGCATTGTTACAAAAACACCAAAGGAATTAATAATAATTTGTGCCAGCATTTGAATGTGTTGCTAACATAAGACCAAGCACAATGAATATTTTGGGTTGTTTGTTTGGTTGGGTTTTTTTAAAAGGTATTACAGAGGTATTTCAATAGCCCTGCAAAACTTTATGTCTACATTTGTTATTGATAAAGGACGTAATTCTTTATCATGTATTACCATCCTTGGGGAAAGGACAGGCAAGTTAATGTTGTGCATCTTGTCCAGTAAGTTTTCAGGATAACTCTTTGAGGCTGCATTACAAGAACTGAACACTGCCTGCACAAACCGACTTCCCATTGCAAGAGCTCCTAGTTGGAGGCAGCATACACAGAAATCCATAAATATATAGTTACAGCAGATCTGATTCTTTCCTGTTTTGACTTGGCATAGCTGTAGCTCAAGTCAGTGTAGTTAGTTCACAGCAGCTAAAAAGCTGTTGCCATGTGGCTGTGGCAGTGCCACTACCACATGAAGATGGGGAAAGCAAGATGCTGTAAAGTGGGCTGTATGCTTTTAACCGAGTTAGATGTTTTAAGCAAGAATAGTCTGGTTTATTCATGCTAAATCACTACGGCTTTCTTCATTGGCTGAATAAAAAGTATTAGCAAATAGTTTCATCATTCTGCACTAATAAAATTTGTCTATCACCAAGGTGGAAAATTTCTGCCCAGAGAAAGAAACCTTGTTATAAAATTACTCATTAACAGGAGGGAAGATCTTGTTTTCTGCATTTGTGGATAATGTAAGTGCAATGTATATGTGTAGTACTTTCCTAACACTTCTATTTTTCAGTTGTCAATAGTCAGTAGACTTTTAACTCACTAGTTGGGAACTCTGCTCCCCAGGGAAATTGCAGGACTTGCCACAACAGTAAAAACACAAGAGTAGAAAATGGCACAGACATCACCCTCTATCTGTGGGAGAGCAGCTAGGCCCACAGTTCCCTTACCAGTTACTCAGGCACCTCCTTCCTTAGTTTCCCATCCTTTCCACTTCTCTTCACTGCCACACTTGTACCCTTCGAACTATTTCCTGGTTATCACCTCAGATGCAGCCTTCCTTTGCTTTCCACCTACTGCTTCCACACTCCTCAGTATTCTAATCAGTATCTTATTTTTCCCCTCTCTTGGATTCTCAGATAGGATCCCAAGCCTTCAGTAAGCTTATACCTTTGCAGCTCTGTTTATATTTGCATGAGAGATTTCATGTTCTCTGTGTCTCTACCAGCATTTCCTTCATAGACAAACTGCTGAAAAATCCTACTGTTTTTCCTTCATGTTCTTCCAGCGTCTGTCCTTTCTTTCTCATTTCTGACACTATAAGCCTTACTTGTGCTTTAGACACTCTTTATAGCAGCTTCCACAGTCTTTCTCTCTTATACTCTTTCTGTTTGTTCTTATTTGCCCAGACTCGTTTCCTATTCTCACTATTCAAGAACGCAGTGATCATCCCTTTGAATTCCTAACTACCCTTTCTGTGCCAGGGTGCAGTCAGCCCTTCAAAGTCTGCATGAGAGCGCTGCAGTTACACCTCTGCCCTAATATCCACTGACTCTCCTTCTGTCCTTTCTGCCCTGTTCAGACTCCTCCAACTGCTTTGCCACCCTCTCCAGCTCCCTGGAAGTACATCCCATGCTCCAGTCACTTGCTTATGTTAATGGAGCAACTTTGCCTTTGTATATATGAACTCACTCTATTTTTTAGCTTTACAGAATCACAGAATCACAGAATGTCAGGGATTGGAAGGGACCTCGAAAGATCACCTAGTCCAATCCCCCTGCCAGAGCAGGAACACCTAAATGAGATCACATAGAAAGGTGTCCCGGTGGGTTTTGAATGTCTCCAGAGAAGGAGACTCCGCAACCTCCCTGGGCAGCCTGTTCCAGTGCTCCATCACCCTCACTATAAAGAAGTTCCTTCTCAAGTTTAAGTGGAACCTCCTGTGTTCCAGCTTATACCCATTGCCCTTTGTCCTATCATTGGTTGTCACTGAGAAGAGCCTGGCTCCATCCTCATGACATTCACCCTTAACATAGTTGTAAACATTCATGAGGTCACCCCTCAGTCTGCTCTTCTCCAAGCTAAAGAGACCCAGCTCCTTCAGCCTTTCCTCAAAAGGGAGATGCTCCACTCCCTTCATCATCTTGGTGGCTCTACGCTGGACTCTCTCAAGCAGTTCCCTGTCCTTCTTGAACTGTGGGGCCCAGAACTGGACACAATATTCCAGATGCGGCCTCACCAGGGCAGAGTAGAGGGGGAGGAGAACCTCTCTCGACCTACTAACCACACCCCTTCTAATACACCCCAGGATGCCATTGGCCTTCCTGGCCACAAGGGCACAGTGCTGGCTCATGGTCATCCTGCTGTCCACCAGGACTCCCCGATCTCTTTTAGCTCACCTTGCTTCTGAAGTGTGTGGAGTATCTCTAACTCCATTGGCTCTCCAGACTCTTTGTGTCTTTTTTCACCAGCCCCTTCCTCCAACACAACTGCAAGAACTGTCAGTCTCATAACTGGTTCAAGTCTATATTCCTGCCAGGTATATTGCAAGCCTCCCCTGTCTGTATCAGGTTGGGACCTCTGTGAAGTGAAAAAATGTCTCATTCTGTGTCTGTGTAGCATCAGGCTGGTGCTCAGCACTTAAAAAGTGAGATTTATTTCTCCCATTTGTATTTTCTGGACTTAAAGACATGTTTTCTTACTTGGAATGTATTTTATCATCTGATTTGAAACTGTCACATAATCATAACAGTGTGTTTGTGATAGCATAGTAAATTCCATACCAACAAACTGTGATGTCATAAATGCAGGATTTACATCTTTTCTGCAAAAATCAAACTGAAGAAGCAGATGGATGGGAAAAAAACTCATTAAAAAACCACCAGTTTCTAAAAATTGCAGTAAAAATATCAACAGCAACTCAGATAAACATTGTTTAATAGATTTCTTTTTATACATATTTCCTGATTTTTAAAAGCCTGCTTCTTTGAATAAGCCCCTCTTTTTGGGGTGGAAATGTATTTTAAAATAACTACAAAAAATAAGTGTTTGGATTCAAGGCTCTAAAATTCAAAACAATTGCCTCAGACGAATTAAATAGAATGGAAAGAAAAGGGCCACAATGGTGAGAAAATACATATAAAAATTTCTGGGCTACATTTCTCAACGCTGAACTGCTAGTTATTCATTAGAGTGCCTATGACGTATTAAGGATGTACTTGCGTAGATTATTTACAACAACTAAGAAGTGATTAATAAGAAGATGGAGCTGAAAACATCCTCTGTGATGTTCTTGCTAACAAGTGGGCCCAGCTTTGTAATCAGATGTCATCAGAGAAAGCAGCACATCCCAAAATGGTATGAATCATTTCTAACTTCCTGCCCTCCCTCAGTGAAAACATCGAACAAGGAAAAACAAACAATTCTGAAGATTATATAGTATTTAAAGAACTATCTTCCACAAAATCATATCTTCTACTTGAAATTGAAAGATGAAAATTGTTTCTAAACTGATGTCCCTAAACAAGTGGGATATTTCACATGTAACAAAAATGTAATATCATGATTTACACTGTAAATTATTTATAAAAGACATTTTTTGATAAGGATCTTGAAAGATGTTGCAAATGTAAGTTAAATAGTAGAAAACTGTTTCCTGTAGAGATCTCTAAGTTTCGCCTCCAAACTGATTTTAACAACATTGTTGAGAAGAACATAAACTGTGTCCTTCCAGCTTGCCTGTTCTTCCTACCCACACTGTTCTAATCAGATTTGATAAATGAGGAAGCTACTATTTCCCTGCCTTTAACTATGTAGAAGGTTATTTAGCATTTGTCATTAGATGCATTTGCATTTTTGGGAAAAAAAATATTTGAAGGAGAAAGAAGAAAGATGGGAGACAGTACTAACATCTGGACATAGCAAGATTTGAGAGCTATTTAGCATCACTAAGAAGTTTTTGTCACAGTCCTTGACCTGGCTCAGATGGCCCTCCCACTCTTGGTATGTGCACCTTGAGTGGACTACCACTGTCCTTCTGGGCTGAGGCACACTTGGAGGACTTTTCTGCTGATGATCACTATCCGGGACTCCAGAGTCAGACAAGGCTGCAGTCAGAAGGCTCTTTCTATGGAGAGCTTTTTGTTGCACCTTTTTCTTCTCCTGTACCCAAACACTTCCTTTGGCTTGTCCTACCTAACAACAAAGGGTTTTTTTCATTTAGAATTCTTCATATGGTGTGATATTTTCCAGTATGGCGAATTATTGACTCCTATGATCTCAGAACAATGCTTCAGGCTTAGACTCAATTTTTTGTGAAGTTAATCTTAGTATCCAGTATTGGTATAAGAATGATAGAGACAATCCAAACTGACAAAAAAAAAAAAAAAAAAAAAAAAAAAGAAAAGGCACAAATACTGACCCAATTCAAAGGCCTTACAAAGCTTTGTATAGGTGATTGCTTAGTTCCCACCAGCCAGCTCTACAGCACTTGCATTTAGCCCTGCAAATAATATAACTTGTCTCTGTGGAACTACTTTCTTTATAAGATAATGTTCAATGTGACGTGAATTAATTAAATTGATTTTAAATAAAATTTCACCCTGTGATTTTAGAGGTATCAAAGAAAGATGTTTCAAAATTTCGCAAAATTGTGCCTAGCACATCCTCAACTTTTGAAGTTCCCCTTAACAGAATCACAGAATCACAGAATCGTAAGGGTTGGAAGGGACCTCAGGAGATCACCTAGTCCAACACAAGTGTCTATTTGCTTACCAGTTCAGTTTGGCACTCTCACAATCCTCCACTGGATTAACAGAGAATGCTACACAATCAGCTAAAGGACAAACCTCAGAAAAGGTTGCCTGTGCTTGTGACAACACAATAAATGATTGCAGTGAGCTGATGACAAGCAATCCAGATGAGATCCAACTGGTCTGATGACAAAGTAATCCTCAATTGCTTTCAAAAGATGGCTTTCTGTAACTCTCTGATGACTCGACAAGGAAATCAACACCACAGTCAGTCAGTCTGAGGTATAACGTGCCTAAAATACTGCTGGCATACAACCCATTCAGTAATGTAAAAAGTGGCTATACATCTTTATGTTACAAACATTTCCTACCTACATTTATACAGATATAAAACTGTTAGTAAAATGGAAGCTATTTGAGGCTTGTAAAAGAAAGCAGAGCATATTATCTGGATTATTTCCATTTTGGCCATATTTTTTTACTTAGTCCAGTATGAATGGTTTATATTAAAACATTTAAATATTGAAAGAGGTTTTGGGTTACAGACTGATAGTAGTTCCATAAAAACAAATTATTTTTCCATTTCTACAAAATCTAATTAAACATGTGAAAAAAAAAAATGTGTTGTGTAATATTAGAGTTATTCTTCCTTGCCTTCAACAATAATGCAGGACCCTGGTAATCTGCTTTGGACAGATTTACAGATTTTTTTTTCCTTTTTTTTTTGTGGCTATGTGGCTGGTAGCTGACTTCTTACCCCTTAGTGAAATATTTCTCCATATTTTTTCCCTGCTCTCCCCTGCTCTTCAGCTGATTTCAATTTAAAATATTTTCCAGCATCTATGAACTTTGGAAGTGACATACTGTCTTTTGGTAATTTCTAATTAATTATGGACTCAACATTTGTGACAGTAAAACATACAACTAACCTGATTATTATAGTGAAACTACACTACAAGATAACATTTAAACACCCAGATCCCCCTTTAAAAAATTATGATGGGCAGATACATGATCTCAAGCCTTGTCCATAAATGACAGGCAGATGCACAATCCCAAGTCTTGTCCATTCCCCTTCCATGCAGAACTGAGACACTGGCCTTAATCCATTGCCATTTCCAACGCCATTGCTATTAACTATAATCTTTCATTTAATTTGACTGAAAAGAGAATGCAAGGTGATGGGATCCCTGACGTAGAACCTCAGTTTGGCATTGTCATGAATACTTCCTACCCATGTTTAAGCAAGATGAATCTGGGCCTCTGAGTACAACTCAAGACCCAGCAGCTTGGGAGCAAGGTAAACATACATGGAAGGAAATTTGCAGCCTTAGAGAATGTTTCTCATCAGACTCCAATTCAGACCATAGACCTTTACTTCAATATGTTCTGTTATAAGAGCAAAGCATCATAGCCATTTCACTCTTCACCATTCTTTTAGAAACAGTGTCTTCAGCCATTCCTTGTTCCTCCAGAAGCTCTCTCCACCTTTGCTCTTTGCTGGCTTAGTAAGACCTTCATAATATATGTCACTTGTCCTCCCACTGGCTTTTTGAACTGTAACATCCTCACCTCCTCTTTCTCATGCTGTCACCAAACAGCAATTGTTGTTTGAATGTCTTGATGTTTTTTAAATAGTGCACCTGAAGAAAAAAAAAAAAAAAAAGTACTTTCCTCACTATAAAATCCGACTGACAGCAGAATCACCTAATTCCTCTCTTCCTTCATTTCATCCTATTCGCTCACACACTATTGGCAAAACACCTGCCAACATGTCCTACTACTGCTGTAATTGCTAGGACTCCAGATAATCCAAGCTCTGTCTTATACTCAACTCATAATTCCTAGCCTAATTTGAACACCTCACACACAGCATTAAGATTTCACATCTCTTCCACTCCCCCTAGCTATAGCTCCTCTCTTTCTCCCTTCTCTCCTGCTTCAGTGTCAATGCTGACAACATTTCTTCCTAATTGTCTTCTCTGGATTCTCTTTTCAGTTTTGCCTGCAGCCTTCCTTCCATGAAACTCTCTATATCTGAACTCTGTCTGCCTCCCTGACTTTCTATCAAAGCATTCATAGCATGCTTATCATCTCTGAGGTCAGGTTTCTGCTCTCTGGCTTTACTACTGTTCACTTCATTGATTCTTCCAGAATATTCCTTGCAGGTTGGGTCGCACAAGAGGAGACAGGAAGGTCAATCACATTTGCATCATTTTTAAAGGCCCACAGGGAAATATCTTAGTATTATTGTAACTGTTTACTAGATTGGGATCTTAAAACAGATCTCTGAATCGTCACGAACCTGCTTACAGCGCAGTTAGCTTTGAAATTACTGTCTCATATTAAGTTCAATTTCTGATTTTTTTTTTCTTCTTTTTTGGGGGGAAAAGATCATTATAGGCAAAGTGACACATTACTGGACTAAATAAAATTCTAATTTGCCACATTCATCTGGGTTTAAAATACACCAGGACACTGGGGTGGGGTGCCTGAAAAATATCTGACGATAAAGTTCAACTTTAAATTAATTTAAATAATCCAATAAGTCTAGAAGACAGGCACAGGAGACAAGGAAACTCAGTGAGAGGAAAGAAGCAAATGGAGTAAGTTGGTTTTGCAGGACTGATTTTGCTTAAATGTAATGCCCGGAAGACAGCTGTAGGACAACAGTAAAGTACAGTTAAATGAACAGATGTGTGCACCAACCATACGTTCATAAAATAAGAGGCAGCCTTTTTATATGTATGTCTGCTAAAGGAATAAGAGTAGAGAATAACATATTTCCAGTCCAGGAAAGGGTAAAATATTCAACCCATACAGACTGGTTGGTCTTTAACTCTTCCTCTTTATTAGTGTAACTGTAGAAATGGAAAAGTTCAATTTATCATCATCACTACCAGTCTCCTGTGGTTTTTACAGGCTTAGTAAGTGATACGCTATTATTGTTAACTTTTGTTAAGTTATTGTAAGTTGTACGTAAGTGTTCTCATGATCTTTCAAGAGAAAATATGGGAGATTTGCTAAAAGAAATGCCTATTAAATCAGCACAGTAACATTCTATCTAATTTAAATAAATAATTTAAACTTTTTAGAAAAAGTCCAGTTGTATATCTGTCAAACTCTAACCATACTGAAATTGCAAATACAAATGGTATGAATCATTACACAGAAATGGAAGATGGATGTTACCTTCTGTGTGTTGTGATAAGATATTATCACCCTTCTGTAAGAAGATTGATGGAACCATCTAATGAGAAACATTGTTTAAAGGAGAGACAATACTGTGACAAAAAACAGTTTCTCAGATTTTCTCTATTTCAGAACTGTTCTTTGAGAAAAGTAATATGCAGTCATTCATACCCATAAATTGTGATAGACCTCTAGAAACATTTGGATACCATGAATATCTTGTGAAAGGTGATCACTCAATTTACCATGCAGATACGTGAGAAGCAGAACATGTTAGTGCCATGAACCTTTTCCTTGTGAAACCAACACCAACAACAGCAATTCTTCCATCATCAACAACCTGGATATCCTTGAAAAGGAATAAAATATCCAAGCACATGATAACAGGTAGATACTTTGTAAGCAGTAATAAGCTTCAAGCCATAGTAAGCATGGCAATCTTTGGATAAGACCTTTTCAACATAGTCCATGTGTGTCAGCAGAGGCTCTAGGTAGTATTCATCTTAACTCATATTAGCAATTCAAATGTGGTGTATCTCATTTGACTTACTAGTCTAAGCTGCCTACAAATGTACCTTGAAGGTGCAATTTCTTCCATTCCAAAATCATCACTAAAATGGCTGCCCTCTTCATCTTTCCCTCCCTCAGGGGGCTAGACAACTAATGCATGCCAAACATCTAACTTTTTAAAATAAAAGTCAGGTGATACTAATTCCAACCATCATATGATGTCTGTCAAGTGTCACAGACATCTTTTTCTCCCCCCAAAAAGATGAAAATTATAAACAAGTAGAGTGAATAGTGGAATCAGTAAGCTGAAGCTCTTCATTTGCTTAGTGTCTGGCATAACCTGCCATCACACCACTGAAGTTCCTGCAAAATGCTTGGCCTCCAAAATTACAGTGGATTTTACATTAAACCTGTCAAAAAATGTATCGTTCCTATATGTCTCACTGCTGATGGTTGCAGCAGAATGCCTTACCAAGAGACATTTGGTTCATCCTGCTGGATCTGATTGACTGTTCACTTACACCACTGTGAATAAGGCAATGAATGATGCTGAAATTGTTATAGACACACCAAGATTAATGAAAAAAGAACCAGAAGCATCAGTGAAATCAGATCTAACTCAAGCTAAGTTTCTGTTTATGTTACACAATTTCTCCCATTAATTTCTTCAATTTTATTCCTCATTTTTTAATATATTTTGAGCCTCTTTTTTGAGCAAAAGTAATTAGCCCAATTATGATGTGCATTCTGTGCGTGTGATTGTGCATATGCTTATGCATCTGTGTGTTTCTCTGTCACCAACTCTGACCATCCTTCAAAGCTTTTGAAGCCATTACTCAGTTTCATTAACCAACATGGCAGAGTGGAGTTACTCTCAGAGATGGTAAGTTTCTGTGAGCTTCATGAAAACAGATAGCCAGAATAAGAAAATAGCTCCTATCAGTGTCCCTGGAAAGCTGTGGCATGAGCCTGCATCTTATTAGACACTAGGGAATCTAACCACAAAATACTGTTCTGTAAGAAAGTGTATTTCAGTAGCTTCACTGTTTGTAGACCTAATAGGAATAAAGTCTACCACCCGCTGTTAAATTTCTCTCAAACTGCTGTGGAAATGTCTAAGTGGCTACAGATGCACAATCTCATTTTAGGATTAATACACTGCAGAATAACCTCACTGTCATGCAGAGAATCCAGTGAGTTATTGGATCAGGCTGTCCACTCAGACAGGTCTTCCTGAGCCATCACCCATCCCAGCAGCAGCAGACTGGAATCTCAGGGTACAGACTGCATAAATGCTTTTTCCAGCACAGACAGGACTCTCCTGTAGGCAAGGAACGTATCATTCGCTGTGTGAAATAAACCTGTTGCCCTATATAGAAAGGTAAGATAATAGCAGCAGTGATAATGCCAGTGCCTGTTTTGAAATTAATTCAGATCACCAGATGCTCACATAAAACCCTGGTAGATTTGAAAGCCATTCTGTGCAATCCATTCACCTTGGAGTTCAAGATCCCTTTTCTTTTAAATGACCAGGAACAAATGGCAAGCCTTGGAGCAAAGGAATAACTTAAACTGCCGTACTTCAGTGCTGTGGGAGAAATTAGAAACATTCCCACCTCTGCATTTGTGCTTTATGCTTCCTATCTCAGGGAAAACAAGTGGCATATGAAGATGAACAGCAGGCAGAAGCAGAGGTGTTAGGAGACATCTGGCCATTCTCCACCCCAGTCACGTTGTCATGATACAGTTTTTGCCAGTGGCATTTCTATGAGAAGGGATAAAAACTCATAAAACAACAACTAAAAATAAAGAGTACCACCTTGGTCTAACTAATATTCCCTTTCCTACTTGTGTTATATTATACAACCAAGTGTGCTAACTCTAAAACACCATGTTGTCCATGCAGAAGTATGAGTTAGAACAGCTGTAGCCGCAGCGTAAGTGCCCCTGAACATGCTAAATTTTTCCAGCATATCACAATTACAGAAACACCTGTGCCAAACAGCTTTCTTCTGATCCTCTATAAAGGTTCACAAAGCCCTCAAATTTTCTCATTTCATACAGGTCTGTGCTGCCTTGAAGCCAGCTCCACACGTCTCAGTATGGGATACTGCCGAATTGTTCCTTTTCACGCCTCAAAACATAAAATAAAGGGTACGTGCAGGTGCAGTAGTCAACATGTTATTCTGTTAGTTCACAATAAGGCATAAGACACAACACAACAATATTCACCTTCCTGATAAATCCTTTTGACACACAAAATTACTCTCAAAAAAAATTAAAAGCACAAATATTGTGACAAAAATGTTATCTGTGCTGTACTACTTGGGAAACTCTGTTTTCTAGATTTTTGCAGATACAACTATCCCACAAGTACATCTTAGCTATTGTTTTGTTATGCACCATACAGGGGGGAGGTTGTTAAATCATATCTGTATGTCACAGCAAAAGCCTCAGGACTGAACGCATTTGTCTTGGTTGTTATTTTACAAACAAGATGCTACGGTTGTGTTAGCCTTAGGAACTTTTGGCTAGAGTCAATTAAATTATTTACATTTAAAACTACCCAATTTGTCTGTTTAAAAAGGGTTGGAAGAAAGTCACCCTTAACAGTCACCACAGAAAGTGTGGTTGACTATCCTTCAGGCAGAGCTCCAGAAAAGAAAAAGGGAAGTGGCAGAAGTCAGCTACCAAGCCTAAGTGTTTGGCTCATGAAGAATTGCAGCCTGTAGATAAGACCATCTTATGAAATACGAGGAGTATGTAGTAATTACACAACCTCCCAAGTCTTGGCTCTCTACAGCCATTCCAAGCTATTGGAAACTTCTCCATGTCAAAAATCTCAGCAAAGAAAAGTTATAATAATATATTCATCAAAAAGGCATGATTTTTGCAGTCTTACAGACGGAAGCCTTCCACCATCCCCATTTATATAGTCCATTGTGGAAAGCATGGGGGTTTTTTGCAGAGTATGAGCAGATAATGAATAATATTAATACAGTAATTCAGGAAGCGATGTACAATGGCAAGCATAATTTGAACCACTTCTGCATTGCTTATACACTCAAGAAAAATAGCTAGATGTCATTGTGTTCAGCTCAGGGGAAATATCTGTTCCAACTACCTTGGTCAGCAAGTAATAAAGGATAATACTCAAAATATCAGAATGCTGTTATGCAAATCAGTGGTATGCCCTCACGTTGAATATTATGTTCTGTTCTGATTACTCCACCTAAGCGAGGATTTAACAGAAATAGAAAGTAACTGGAGACAGCTGATAAGTATGTTACAGCCATGGGAAGGATTCCATAGTCATAAAATGTTAGGACTATTTAGCTTGGAAATAAATAAAACCAGCAGCCACAGTGCAAGCACACACTGTAAAACAAAACAGTATGAAGGACCTAAGTTGAATGTCCCTATTTTGCTTCCATTATTTGCCACTTTTCATACCCTTCATCTGTCTGGTCTATTTAGATGTTGAGATACAAGAATCAGGAACTGTCTATTACTCTAAATTTGAGTGTGGCTACCATGGCTACCACAATGAGGCCCACAGATGGTCACTAGGCAATCCCATAACAAACAAAAATAATCTTATTTACCCTTTGTCCTCATAAAACAACAAGCAGGCAATTAAATTTAAAAGGCAACTCATTTTAAATATTAAAAAGGAAACAGCCCTATCATGTAGCTCTACGTGTGGCTCATGCAACCCTGGGAAGCAACCTCTGCTCACCCAGGAGGGCAACAGATCCAGGACCAGGCTGCCCTCCTGCCTGTGTGTCACCCAGCCCCACTGCAGCCCAGCCTCCTGCCCTGACATGAACACAGGCTGTCAAGGAGGACAGCACACTTGTTTTTGAAAAGGACCTTTTTTATTTGCCACTGTAGCACTTGGGACACTGCAAGGGACTGCCGGTGCAGAAAGTGGGGCTGAAGTTCCCCCACTCCCTCCCTCTGTCACTGCCACCCTCCCCTGACACACAGACAACCTGGGCAGCTCATGGTGACAAAATAGCAGCACCAAAGCACGGAGCTCTAAACGTTTCCAACTAGTACTCCAAACATCTTGTGCCATACATCATATCTTTCTCCACACTCCTTTCTGGAGAATTCAATGCTGGAAATAATCAGAGATAAGAATCTAAACATCTGTGGTCCCAAATTATACATCTCTAAGTCACATTTTCAACAAAATGGGAGTTATTTTTTGGAGCAATGAAAAGATCGGCTTATTTAAGTGTTAAACTCATTGCTACAAGATAAAAACCCAGGTAAAGAATTTTGGTGGATTTGAAAGACTTAGGCTCTGTGACAGTTACATACAGCAGACAGACACCCTCGCTGTAAGAGCGAGAGTGTCAATGCACATTTCAGACACAGAGCTGACCGCTAACTGATTACCACAATGAAGAATCTTCCCTGTGGTCACATTATTCCATATTTGTCTGCCCTGGGGTTTCTTGGTCCTTTTCAGAGCCTTCTGGAAGAGGTGTTCTCTGTCAGAGATAGTCAACTGCACTGAGGCACCAAATCATTCAGCATCATCATTTCTGTGTCCCAGATAAAGAACTGAAATTTCTTTCCTTTTTTACGCTTTATATTCATGTGTATATGAGAGAGAGAGGAGCAAATAAAAGAGCAAAAAATTGCTATCTTTCATGTTTTTACATATTGAAACCAAACTATTGCAAACAAAACATCTGAGATGGTATCTTAATAATGGCAGAGATCAAAAATAATCTTCCAGCTGTAGTATTTATGGTTCCAGTTTTAGTTTCAGTAGATAGGAAATTTGTTCCAGCATCATAAGCTTACTTCCATTTGTTGTCTGTTGCAAGCACTGACACATACTGTTGGTGTGGTTATTGTGGATACGGCCTGTGAATACATGTTGGCACTAGTTCCCCTGCAGCCACGGAAACACCTGCCTCCAAGCTAATTTATAATCTGCACCTATGGCTATGGGCCACTTACAAGTTTGTTGAAAAAGGTCTTGACAAACGATATAGGAAACTCTGGTCTTTCTCTTCCTGTTTCACATGACATAAGTTTGGCATTAACAAGTCACATTTTCATGTCCAACTTTATAGATTGTTAATAATATGTTAAGATATTTGATATGTAAGATCATAGGTCAAATACTTCTTGCTCTACTCATGTGAGTAGTCCCACAAACTTTATTTATACAACTAGTGTGAAGAAGACAGTCATGCTTTACTTTCTCTGTAAAATCATTCTGCAGCATTATGAGGCAGCTCTCATCTTTACTTACGGTATTCTCATTAACTCTGAAGCACGATGTATGTTCTGCTCTTGAGCTCTTCAGGCTAAATCCTGTAAGATGAAGGACAGTCATCTACACATAAAAGGAAATCTGATAATGCAATAGGATGCCCTGGTTCTTCTCACATATGATTCACTAAAATAGCACATCCCCTTCACGATTTCTCAGTTTAATGTATTCCATGTCATTCTACCTAGAAAGGATTATGAAAATCCATTCAGTCACCATTTCCTTGACAATGTTTTTTTTTCCTTTTGTTTATAAATGACTGTGGAGAACAGGTCTGTAAATGAGTCATTGCTTTTTGACTCTAGTGTATTCAGCTGGCATACTGTATCTTGGCCATGTACTAGACCTAGGTGGTTTGTTTTTGTATAATTATCATGTAAGTAATCAGGAAGTGGAATCTCCTAGGATGTTTATAAATATCATGAAGAGTCATTATTAAAAGCACCAGGAATGATCCTGTAGATGATACGTCACACAGCCTGGAAAGCACAGAGGAGAAGTATAGGTTATAGTAGTTTCTCTCCACTCACTTGTATAGGAAAGAAAAGCACCCCATAAACTACAGAGCAACATAAACAACTCATTCTAATTCAAATCTGGACCCGAGCTGGAAACGCCTTGGGTTTAGCATTTAGGACTGAGCCCATTTCAACATAGAACAAACAGCAGAAAGTTTCCAAGGCATTTGCGGTTTTATTGGAAATCAGCAGATGGTGCTTCCACAAGGCCCTTTACAAGTTCTGCTTAATGAAATATATAGGTGGCTAGGTCATGCTGAAATGTTGATTTTAACTGTCATGCCTGGCTGTGTATTGCACCTGTAAAGTGTGTTCATTGACCAAGTTTCTTGCATACTTTTTAATTGCTGACCTACCTGTGAAATGAGTGAATTATGTCAGATGCTTCACTGTTACATCTCTACAAATGACAGCATAGGTGTTTGGAGTCTGCCATTCTACGTCCTCCAAACAATAAGAACAAATTCTCGCACAGCATCCTTGCTGATAAATTGA
>NW_010317719.1:0-348 GCF_000700745.2 Antrostomus carolinensis
GGAGCGCTGCAGGGGGCTCAGCCCTGCACCCCTGACCCGTTATCTGCCCCCCGAGGTGTCCCAGCAGCACTCTGTCAGCTCCTCTCCATCCGCCCCGCAGCCACCTCCCGCCCGCCATATCTAAATGGCTTTTATGGACTTAATGGCAGTAATATTTGTGCTCCCCGGGGAGCGCTGCAGGGGGCTCAGCCCTGCACCCCTGACCCGTTATCTGCCCCCCGAGGTGTCCCAGCAGCACTCTGTCAGCTCCTCTCCATCCGCCCCGCAGCCACCTCCCGCCCGCCATATCTAAATGGCTTTTATGGACTTAATGGCAGTAATATTTGTGCTCCCCGGTCCTCAGCGCGA
>NW_010317719.1:385-593 GCF_000700745.2 Antrostomus carolinensis
ATCCGGCACCCTGCACGTGTGCCCACCCATGGCTGGGCAGAAAAAGGACCATTGTCCATCCAGATCTGGCCCTGGCACTTCCCATCGCCCCCAAGGCCAGCTCACTGCTGCTAAAGGCAGGGACGGCCCCGCGCGCTTGCTTGCTTGGGTGGCCGAGCGAGCGGTGGCCGCAGCAGCATCCAGCACCCTGGGGCTCAGCTGTGGCATA
>NW_010317719.1:762-2035 GCF_000700745.2 Antrostomus carolinensis
GGTTCTCACCCCAGGATTATCCTGTGTAACCCCTGGGGGACGAGAAAAGCCAGAATGTCCTTCGTCATCACAGGGAGAGGGACAAGGAACTGCTGCCTCCCTGCAGGTGTCGCTGGCATGTCCCTGCTCACCCAGGACAGACACCCCCCGGTGTCCCCAGCCCGGGATGAGGGACCCTATCTGGCTCCTCAAAATTAAATCCTGAGACCGTGCAAGCCATGCCAAGCTGGCCGTGGGCAGAGGAATGAGCACCTCGGGGAAGTGCAGAGGAGCAAGTGAGCACATAAGCGAGCGCAAACGAGCACAAGTACACTCTCCCCAAACTCAAGGCTGAGAGGTGCCAGCCTGTCCCTCGGGAAGCAGAGACTGCTGCTGGGATGGGGACAGAGGACTCGTCCCTCCTCAGAGGAAGGGTTAACACCCAAGCGCGCAGCAAGCGCGCAGCAAGCGCGCAGCAAGTGTGCAGCAAGCGCGCAGCCCCCGAGCCCTTTCCCGATGCCTTTCCAGTTGTGCCCAGCCCTGGCTGGAGTCACACTGGGATTTATCGCCCGTCTCTTCCCCCTGCCCCCAGAGACCCATTTGTCAAAGGTAAAAGCCGCTGCATGAAATAACCACGACAGGGAGTTCAATAACACCCCCTGCTCGCCGGCTGCTCACCTTTCCATCCCTGGACCTGGATTTGCCCCAGACACAGTGGTGTGGGGGCGAGGAGCCGTCCCACCCCCTCTCCACAGAGCACCGCTCTTACTGCCAGCATTCCCCCTTTTTTTTGGGATAGTGTTGCCAAGGGTTTCCAGCTGGAAGAGGACGGAGGCGGCCGGGATGCAGCAGCTCAGCGAAGGGACACTCGCAGCCTCGGGATGCGATGGAAATGAGATGGGAAGCTGCGACATCCCATCTCCTGCACCCCACGGGATGCAAACCATCCCCAGGAAGGTTCCACCACGATGTCCCCCACCCCTTGTCCCCTGTTCCCCCACCTGGAAGCAGGCAGAGTGAATCCCTCGGGATTTGGGGTACAACCAAAGCACTCACACTGGAAACCGCGACTGCCCGGCAAGCGCAGGCCAGAGCTGGAGATCCTGAGGGATCTGGTGAGGAGCAGGAGCGGCTGGTCGGGGGGGGTGGTGGAACACCCCATCCACCCCAGGGCTTGGCCCTGTTGGCCAAGCGCAGCGTCGAGAGCCTTTATCTTGTGGATATCTGTCATCAGCGCTGGCGCAAGAGGGGGAACCGGTGGCTGTCGGGGTGGTGGGACCGGTTTGTGGTCACC
>NW_010317719.1:2198-4357 GCF_000700745.2 Antrostomus carolinensis
AAGGTGTGGAATCTTTTTTTTTTTTTTGAGAGGGGAAGTCAAGGAAGGAGGGGAAAAAGCAAGGAAAAAAAATGGGAAAAAGAAGAAAAGGCAAAATCCATCCAAACCTCCTCAAAGAAAAAAAAAGGAAAAAAAAAAGAGGGGGGGGAAAGAGGGAAACAGAAAAAAGAAAGAAGAAGAAAGGAGAAGGGGAAAAGAAAAATAAAAAAAAAGAGGGGAAGAGGGAAAAAAGAAAAAAGGAAAAAAGGAAAAAAGGAGGAAAAAGGAGGAAAAAGGAAAAAGAAGAAAAAAGAAGGAAGGAAATAAGGAAAAAAGGAGGAAAAAAAGGAGGAAAAAAGAAGAAAAAATAAAGAGAGAAAAGGAAAGAAAAGGGAAGAACAAGGCCGAGCAGGTGGAGGCGCCGCGGGCTGTTACCCACAGTCCCGGCTGCTGCTGCTGTCACTCGCTCACTGCTGGGGGGTACTGGCCCCCAGGGTGGCAGCACTCACCACAGGCCACCCCTGTGTCCCCACAGCAGTGTCATGAGGTGACAGAGTCTTCACCGTGGGCTGGGTTGGAGGAGAGGGTGTCATCAAAACGATCCCACGAGATGGTGGAGCCTTCACCACGGCTGGGGACAAGGGTGTCCCTATAAAGCCCCATGAGATACCACAGCTTTCACCAGGGCCAGGGACAAGGTGTCCCCATGAAAACCCCATGAGGTGACAACCTTCACCACAATTGATGATGAGGGTGTCCCTATAAAGCCCCTTGAGATACCACAGTCTTCATCATGGCCAGAGACAAGGTGTCTCCATAAAAGCCCCATAAGGTGATGGAGCCTTTCCCACAGCTGGGAACAAGGTGTCCCCACAAAAGCCCCATGAGATACCACAGCCTTCCCCACAGCCAGGGACAAGGTGTCCCCACAGCCAGGGACAAGGTGTCCCCATAGAAGACCCCGTAAGATGACACAGCCTTCACCGTGGCTGGGGACGAGGGTGTCCCCACAAGCCCTGTGAGATGACACAACCTTCCCACCCCAACAAGACCATGCTCACCAAAACCCCACAGCGAGCCACCTCACCTTGGGACACATCTTCCCAACCTCCAAAACGAGTCTAAAATGAGCAAAAACCCAGGAACTTTGCCCAAACCAAGCACTACCTTCCTCTTCCTCTTCCTCTCCCTGGGAGGACCATGGCCATGAACAGGCCTCAGGGCCACAGGTAGGCCCCAGAGAGGCCATGTGGCAGGGGTGGCTGGTTTGGGGGAAAAAATTGGGATTTAGGGGAAAGGTGTCAGGGGGATAACACTGATGATGCCAAGGCCACTGACCATGGCAGCCCTGGTTTCTCCAGGCATTGCTTTATCTCAGACAAGAGCCCCAAAATAACCTCTCTTTCACCCAAAAAATTCCCCCCCCCCACCAGCCTCTTGCTGGAGGAAGGTGGGAGAGGGACAGCGAGTCCTAAAAGCCTTTTCCTCATGTCTTTGCAGGCTACCTAACAGCATCCCAGCAGGGCTGGAGGCACCTCTGAAGGTACCTCTGAAGGCCACCTGGTCCAACCTACCTGGTCATATCTCCATGGATGGAAAATTCACCACCTCGCTGGGCAACCTTGTGCCAGTGCTCGGTTACCTTCAGTGAGGAAATGTCTGATGTTCAGAGGAGCCTCCTGGGTTCCAGTTTGTGCCCATCACCTTGTGTCCTGGTGCTTGGCACCACTGAGAAGCTCCATCTTCACATCTTCCCCTCAGATGTTTATACCTATTGATAAGATCTCCCTGAGCCTTGTTTTCTCCAGCCCCAGCTCTCACAGCCTTCCCTCCTAGGAGAGATGCTCCAGCTCCTGCATCGTGTTGGTGGCCCTTCACTGGACTTGCTCCAGCATGTCCACATCTCTCTTGCAGTGGGGAGCCCATCGCTGGACACAGCACTCCACGAGTGGCCTCACCAGCAACGAGGGGCAGGATCATCTCCCTCAACCTCCTCATGCAGCACCATTAGCCCTCATTGCTCCAAGGGCATGTTGGTGGCTCATGGTCAATGTGGTGCCCACCAGGAGCCCCAGGTCCTTTCCAGCCAGGTGGTCCCTAGCGTGGTGCCCAGGGCTGCTCAGAGCAGGACTTTGCACTTCCCTTGGTTGAACATTGTGTCCAGTTCTGGGCCCCACAGT
>NW_010317720.1:0-597 GCF_000700745.2 Antrostomus carolinensis
AGCTGGGATCAGCACCCCTGGGTGCCCCTGGAAACAGGACTGGCACCCCTGGGTGCTCCTTCGCTATGGGTCAGCACCCCTGGGTGCCCCTGGGGAAGAGGATCAGCACCCCTGGGTGCTCCCTAGGAAAGTCTCCAGCACCCCTGGGTGCTCCTTGGGTGGGGGATGAGCACCCCTGGGTGCTGCTAGAGCTGGGATCAGCACCCCTGGGTGCCCCTGGAACCAGGACTGGCACCCCTGGGTGCTCCTTCGCTATGGGTCAGCACCCCTGGGTGCCCCTGGGGAAGAGGATCAGCACCCCTGGGTGCTCCCTAGGAAAGTCTCCAGCACCCCTGGGTGCTCCTTGACCTGGGTCAGCACCCCTGGGTGCCCCTGGGGAACAGAACCAACACCCCTGACAGCCTCTGGGCACCCCTGGGTGCCCCCAACTATGGGTCTGGCACCCCTGGGTGCCCCTTGGGTCAGAGACAGGCACCCCTGGGTGCCCCAGTAACTGGTGCAGCACCCCTGGGTGCCCCTTGAGAGGTTGTGAGCACCCCTGGGTGCTCCCAACTATGGGTCTGGCACCCCTGGGGAACAGGACCAGCACCCCTGGGT
>NW_010317721.1:0-311 GCF_000700745.2 Antrostomus carolinensis
TATGGGGCTCCACACCCATCTATGGGGTTTCACGCTCAGCTGTGGTGCTCCACACTTGGCTATGGGTCTCCACACCCACCTATAGGTCTCCACACCGAGCTATGGGTCTCCCCACCCAGCTGTGGGTCTCTCCACCCAGCTATGGGTCTCCCCACCCACCTATGGGTCTCCACACCCATCTATGGGTCTCTGGGCATGGGGCCCATGGTGAGGCGGTGGTTTCCATGGGGCAGGATGGTGGAGGCGGCGCTGGGGGCAGCAGGTCCCTACCTGCGGCTGGGCGAGCAGGAGCGGCTGGCGGCGCAGACGCG
>NW_010317722.1:0-246 GCF_000700745.2 Antrostomus carolinensis
ATTGGGTGCTGGCTCCAGGTTGGGGATGGGGTTGAGCCCCCTCTCCAGCATCTCCCCATGTAGGGTCCCCTCTTTCCAGTCCCACTGGGGTGTCCACAGTGGTGTGGGGATGGGGTCAAACCCCCCCTGAGGACTCCCCGTGTAGGGTCCCCCCTTTCCAGCCCCACCGGGGTGCTCACACTGGTGTGGGGATGGGGTTAAACCTCCTCACTGCCCCCCAGCCTGCTCCGTGCCCCCTGCCCAGCC
>NW_010317722.1:414-1096 GCF_000700745.2 Antrostomus carolinensis
CTTGCCAGCATTCCAGCCCCACAGGGAAAGCAGGTTAACCCTTTCCTCCCTGCTGGGGACACTGTCACATTGATTGGGGACAAGGGTTAACCCCTTCCTTGCTGGCCCCTCTGATCCCACTACTGTCAGCTGGGAGCGGGTGACCCACTTCTGCCAGTTCAGTCCCACCGGGATACACTGGTAACCCTAGTGGGGCGGGTTAACCCCTTCCTGGCCACACCACACAGCTCCAACAGGTCACGTTATTCTCTCCAAAGTGGGAGGGGAAAGAGGGGTTAACCTACAGCCCCACGGAGTGCTGGGGATGGGGGGATTAACCTCTTTCTCCCAGCCCCACTTGGATGCACTGTTACTGTTATGGGGCAGGGGATTAACCCCTTCCTCTCCACGCCTTCAGCACCATAGGGATGCCCTGTCACCCTAGGGGGGAAACAGGGCTACCGGGTAGCCTCTGTTCTCCACCCTCCAAGGGGCAGAGGGGCTAACCTCCCCTTCCCAGCCCCACAGCGACACCCTGTCACCCCATGGGGCAGAGGGGCTGACCCAGCCAGACCCACAGAGACAACCTGTCACTTCCTAAAGCAGAGGTTTAACCCCCCATGTCAGGACACTCTGGGTGCAGTGGGGCTAGCCTCCCTTCTGCCCCATAGAGGCACGCTGTCACCCATGGGCAGAGTGGCCA
>NW_010317722.1:1164-1368 GCF_000700745.2 Antrostomus carolinensis
CCATGGGGCAGAGAGACTGCCCCCCAGCCCCACAGGAACATCCTGTCACCCCATGGGGCAGGGAGATGGACCCCTGGCCCCATAGAGACACCATGTCACCCCATGGGACAGAGGGACGGAACTCCCGAGCCCCACCCTGTCACCCCATGGGGCAAAGGGACTGACCCCCCCAGCCCCATAGCGATGCTTTGTCACCCCGCAGGG
>NW_010317723.1:0-225 GCF_000700745.2 Antrostomus carolinensis
CCCTCGGTCCCACCACGCTCGGCGTGGCCCTCGCCCACCTCAACGGCTCCAAGCAGCAGTCTGGGGACAACCTGGTGTGTCACAGCAGAGACGGCGGCATCTTGGCCGGCTCCTGCCTTTACGTTGGACGTACGTCGGCAGCGCCGGCGCGGTTGCACGTGGCCGGATTTCAACCGGTCACGGTGCTGCTTTGTCGTTTGGGTGGGGAGAGCGCCGAGTCCCAGC
>NW_010317723.1:471-711 GCF_000700745.2 Antrostomus carolinensis
TGTTTTGGCAAATCCTGGGTAAAATTACACTTGTCCAAATCAATAATCGTTAAGATTTTATCTCGGGCTATTTTAAGGATGATGCTACGTCCTAGGAATACTGAGGCTTAACTGGGAACACGGCTCGGATGGTTGTTTTTTTGGGTTGCTGTTGCTGAAAGAAAACAGCTCCAGAGCTGGGTGCAGGCAGGGCTGGGTGCAGGCAGGGATGGGTGCAGGCAGGGGTGGGTGCAGGCAGGG
>NW_010317724.1:0-987 GCF_000700745.2 Antrostomus carolinensis
GTGTCACACACCCAGCTGGGGAGAAAGCAGGACCCGAGCAGTGAGAATTGTTTCATTTTTCCCCTAAACGAGAGAAACGCCGAGAAAAGAAAGAAAAACCCCAAAACCTGAGAGTCTGCTGGAAAAAGAAACTTCCCCCGGCCCAAAATAAGAGGGGTTTTCTGCTGGGAAAAAACAAAAAATAAAAGAAAAAAAATTATTGCATAGGAAAGGGTGAGATGTGACACACGGGGGGGGACAGGGACACCAGGGGACATAGACCCGGGTGTGCTGTGACATGTCGCATCGTGGGTGGGGGGCACAGCCCCACACATGGGCAGCGCTGGGGGATGATGTTCTGTGTGGGGGCTGTGACATCCCTGGCACTTTGTGGGACAATCGCACCCCAGGGATGCTCCTGTCACTCTTGGGACAAGATGATCCTGTCACCCTTGGGACAAGCTGGAGGTGACAGACCCCCCCAGCACCTGACACTGAGGGAAGCCCCTCACAGCCCAGTCCTCTCACAGCTGAGGTGAGACCAGTTTGTCCCTTGTCACCGCAGCTGGCACAGCCAGGGCACAGCAGGGACCTGGTGGGTCCAGCCGGACGCCTGTCCCCAGTGTGACCCCCCCAAGTCCCAATGTGGGTCATCCCACCCCCCACTTCCAGCAGGACCCCCACACTAGACCCCTGGGCATAGTCACCACCTTGTCCCTGTCCCCAGCCACTGTCATGGGGAGTGATGCCTGTGACAGTGAGGGGATGCTCCCAGCCACCCTGTGCCCAAGCCATGGGGACAGCGGGGCCACGTGTCCCCCCCAGCACCCTTGGGGCAGGGCAGATGCAGAGGTGCTCTGGGGTGGCTTTAGGGACCAGGATTTCAGCAAGAAGGTGCCACACAGGGGTGGCACGGTGGCATCCTGAGCCTTACAAGGTGGTCAGGCACCCTGGAGTGCACCAGCCCCCCCACCCCAGAGCACCCAGTTCAGCCCAGTATGAGCAGCC
>NW_010317724.1:1095-1364 GCF_000700745.2 Antrostomus carolinensis
TCGGAGGAAACGGGGCCGCACACACATCCCCCTCCCCAGGCAGCCCCGCTCGCCCGGCACACCGGGGTGGGTGAGGGAAACTGAGGCACGGGGCTCCAGGGGGTGTGGGAGGCATCAGTGGGGACAGGTCCCTCTTGCAGTGGGGATGTCTGACGGTTTCCCCACGCAGAGCGGGCGCTGAGGTGGGGTGGTCCCCATGGTTGAAGTGGGGGTGCAAAGGGGGTGATGCACCCACATTGTGCTCACGGGACGAGGTGAGCTGATCATCC
>NW_010317724.1:1502-1742 GCF_000700745.2 Antrostomus carolinensis
AAATTATGGCAGGAGAGGGGCAGCCCCAGGTAGCAGCTTTGGGGCCAAACACCCCAAATCTGCAGTGCCAGGACCCCCAAACTCATCTGAGCATCTTCCACTCAGGATGGGGACACACCTGCCCTGGGTGACACATGTCCCAAAGCCACCTGGTTCCTCCCGCATGGCCCAGGAGCTGGAGAGGGGTTGGTGGTTTTGGGGGGGGAGTGGGGTGTCCCCGTACCCCCGGGGGAGCCCAGC
>NW_010317724.1:1872-2118 GCF_000700745.2 Antrostomus carolinensis
CAGGAGAGGGTGAGGGTTGGGCACCCCCATTCCACCCCCAGCCCAGTGCATTTCCAGTCCAAACTGGTGGATGAGTGGAGAAGGAGCCCAGTTGCCTTCGATGCCGCAGATCAGGCCTCGTCCCCAATTTGCTCTCTTGGGGACCTTTCTCCCCAGCATCGTGTCCCCACGGGGGTCACCGTGTCCCCCCTTGGCTCAGCCCCATGGCTGCCCAGCACCCCAGAGCCGCTGGTGCCCAGGCTGGGG
>NW_010317724.1:2304-2543 GCF_000700745.2 Antrostomus carolinensis
GCCTCTTTCCCCTTCACCCCCTCGCCCGCCGGCCCGCCGTGCCACCACGGCTGGGAACCGGCTCACGGCTCAGGACAGAGCCCCCTCCACCTCCTGCAGCCTCCTCCAGGCAGAAAGGCCAGAGAACAGTCACAACTCATCACACGGATGAGCCCAGCCAGAGCCAGGCCAGGCAAGGGGCTGGGATTTCTCAAGAGTAGTTGAGTTTAAAGGTGTCTCAGCACCCAGGTCGTGCGCCC
>NW_010317724.1:2978-3289 GCF_000700745.2 Antrostomus carolinensis
TGTTTCCCTTTCCCGGCCCCTCACGGGCTGTTTGTTGCTTCCTCTGTGGTCCCAGCCCTGCCACACGCTGTCCCCCATGGCACGTTGTCACCCATCAGCTCCCCCCAGGGTTTGGCACAGCCCCTCTGCCACCCCCTCTCCCAAATACCAGGGCTGATCCGTGCTGGGGTCCCACACAGGCCTGGGGGTCCCCATGTCCATTTTATCCCCCGTGTGTCACCCTGGGGACATTCAGCATCACCAGGGTGAGTGGCTCAGGGTTGTGCCATCATGTCATGAGCACCCACGCTGGCATCACCACAATCCCCCCC
>NW_010317725.1:0-231 GCF_000700745.2 Antrostomus carolinensis
CGGCAGAAACGAGGGAGGGCCAGCTGAAAAACATCTTTCCCAATCACCCGTGTGTTTATGTTCCAGGGAGGCAGTCAGCAGACCAAGAGTTTGTGCAATGCTTCAAGCTACAGCGCGCAAATTTCAAGCAGTAGGCTCCAAAGGGTAACACCGCTTCTCAGCGCACTGCATTTCTGTGCCTGGGCTGTTGGCTGCTGCATTATTAAGTAAGCTCAAAACACTCCCCCCCCC
>NW_010317726.1:0-7224 GCF_000700745.2 Antrostomus carolinensis
TATATAAGTTTTTTAACTACTGTCCTAATCTAATCACAGTTTATATTCCAAGGAATATGCTACATTTTCATCCCAGAAGTGTAAATCCTAAAACCAGCACAGAAATAGTGGTAACAGTAAAAAATGACACAGTAGGGCCCTTTTTTGTGTGGTTTTTGTTGTTGTTGTTTGGGGTTTTTTTTTAACATGGCAATAGCATTGGCATTTCATTTTTCTGCTATAAACATTTGTACTTGTCGCTATTTAACAAGCATATTAGCAATGAAAAATGTGAGCAAAAGAAGAAATACCAAGCGACCATGTTGCAGTTAGCCCATTATATGTCTAATGATACAGCTTGAGGAGTTTCTGATGCAGTGCTAGTTTCAAAAACTAATTATAGCAAGTGCATTATGAGCTGCACCATTGGTACCTGCTGCCTTCACATCCAGCACCTGAGTGTACTCGTTAGGTCCTGGAATTGGTCTGAATGAAAGTGCTGTGTTAATGGGAGGAAAGACGAGCAGGAACGTGCATTCTCTAGTCACACGGAGGCAGTGAGGGTTTATCCTATGGCAGATATTTTTCAAGAGTATTGTCATGACAACTGAGTCAAGGAATTCCATTTCCTGCCCTTGTTACAGCCGTTGTTAGGTGAGAATTGAATCATGGCATTCAATTTACTGTTTAATTTTTGTCTGTGCTATGGATGTGCTCAATTTCATGCCCTATACTTGATACAATTGCTGTAAACATGAATACTTGGCATCTTATTGGATCTTTCCAGGCTTTTCCAAACAACTTGGAAAGAAAAAGTCTGTATTGTTTTGCCTTTTTTGTTTGCTTTTGTTGGTTTTCTTGTTTGTTTGTTTGTTTGTTTGTTTTTTTCCCCTCCCCCTGGATTGGGTGGCCTTACTGTGATGGCAAAGTGAACAACGAGAATTCAGGTACTTTATTTTGAGGACCATAAATGAACTTCTAATGCACTATTGCACACCAGCAGCTGCAAAACAGCAGCACGCCTGACCTGCGTGGGGTTTCATGCACCAGCCTGAGCCAACTCTGTCTGTCTGTCTGTCCAGGGCTGAAAGGTGCAGCCGGAGCCTGGGAGCACTGTGAGGGGTCAGGGTACAGCATGCACTGTGTGACTTGCCCCAAAAAAAGGTGTGTGTGGTCCAACAGCCACAAGCAGCCTCAGCACAAGGCTGATTTATGGTTGGTCCAGCTGGCAGGTGGAGCAGAAAGCCTGTGAAGAGTATTTATAAACCACTCAGGCATCGACTTGTTTATTGGCAGCTTGTATTAATTGGGCTTAAAAACTCCAGCATGGCTTTATTTTATATTTCTTACATGCAAGAGGCAGAGAGAAGATGTGCTGTAGCATCAGCAGCCTCCAGATGTACCCTACTAATTTATCATCAGCTCAGCGCCCTCCCACCCTCTCCCATAGCACAAGACCCACAGGTGGCTTTGGCAATGGAAAGGCAAATAAATACACCTGGGCATTGTCATCTCTAGCACTGGCAACCCAAAGCCAAAATGACCTCATGATGCTCCCAGGTGGGGCTTTACTTGTAGGTCATGATGCTGTAACTGTGCTGACTATCCCCATACCTGGAAAGCACAAAGTCCAAGCTGACTTGGAAGGTGGGAAGGAATGGCAAAGACTTTTGGTTTGTGTCAATATACCTGTGAGTCAAGAGTAACGCTCCATAACGTCATCCTTGCCCACAGGCCACCTCTGTACTTGTCTCCTTTTTAAAAGTGTTTGTTTATTTATTTATTTGAATTGTGTCTGAGGCTTCATTCTGAATGGCTGACAGGGCAGAAGCAGCTGGGGCTGTTCTTGGCTCACAAGTGTCCGAGTGACCATGACAAACACCAGAGCATCTGGAGTACCGGCTGCACCGCCAGCTCTGCACGACACCTAGACTGCTGCCTGGCCAGTCTGGGCCTTGCTGTACAATAACAACAGCTCATTCACAGAAATTGTGTTTGTTTCTAAAATAAATAAGATGAGGGCAGTGGTTTGTGTCAATCCGTCCAAAGTTGGAATTCAGAAACCAGGAGCAGGACATGTGTTTGCAGCTCACATTGCTTCGATCACTGAGGAGACACTTCTTTAGAGCTCTGCTCCTTGCTGCTGTGCCCCCAGCTTGGCCATCAGGGTGAGGCTTCTGCTCATTTCCTTAAGCACCCCTGCCCAGTATGGCATGGGCTATGGTGTTGGTTAGAAAGCCAACAGCTGATTGTGAGGTGGAATTTTATTCCTTTGGTTTGAAAAACTTCATTTTGGATGCAGTTTCCACTTTAATTTGCCTTTTTTTTTTTTTAATTGCTTGTTATGCACAGTGACCCCATCAACTGTCAAAAGCCCAGTTGATGAGATTTTTTTTCTCTACATTGACTCTTAATGTAGCACACAAAATCCATGGCTGTCATTTCTTCTCCCCAGGCAGCCTGTGGCTGGGGCAGGCAGGGCTGGGTGGTGGGGCAGGCAGGGCTGATGTGAAGTAAAGGGTGGCTGGGTGCTCTGCAGAGCCTTGTCTGGGTCTGCAACACCCCATTTGCTTCTCATTTGTAAATGAGAATAACACAAGTGGAGCCAACACCATACAGTGATGGGAGCACCAGTCCCACCACACAGCAAACCCCTCGGTAGCTCCAGAACAAAGCCATCAGTCAATGTGAATAAAATAGTACTGAAGGCAAAACTGTAAGGAAATAAGGCAAAAAAGAGTTAATGGCCAGGGAAATGCTGACTGTCTTCATGCAACCCATAAAGCCAGAGCCAAGGCAGCAACCTGGGGAAGCCAACTGCATCAGGGCTTGGAGCAGGACGAGGTGGTGATGTTATTTCTTCCCTGGTCCAGCCTAGGTTTCTTTGCCATTATCACGGTAGCTACAGCAACTGACTCACAGCCTATTATCTTTGGGCACAGCAGGACCTGCATATTAAAGTGACATATTTATTTTTATTGGATTTGGACATTTAATTAGCTGCTTTTGTAGAGGGGCCACATCCTTGACCTATTTGCAGCACCTCAGTAAACAAGCTCTGTGCAGCAGTTCCGCGGGGAACCTGCCTTTTGCAGGCATGCAGCGTTGGCAGGTTCATCGTTGCAGAGCTGGTTTGAGTTAGAAAAGATTTCTGGCCAATAACTCAGTCACTTGCCAGCCGGTGAGAGCACCCAGCTGAACATGGGCTGTGGAGCAGGCTCAGGCTGTGCACTTGGAGCCCAAGAGGCACCAGTTAATTCAGAAGAGCTGGCACACACACAAAAAAATCACACCTCCTCCTGGCTGCACGCTGCTGAAGTTCTGATTTCAAGAGATGTGCGAGCAGAACTAGACAAAAGTCATCAGCCCCACAGTCCTGACCTGGGCAGTATCTGCTCTGATTGCAGACCACGCGTGGCTCTGGTGGGACTGTATGATGGTGAGCATCATGGTGCATCTTCTGGGGACTCTTGGAGAGGGCTGCAGTGTCCAGTATGGCTTGCAGCTCCTATCAGACACAGCTGGGATACTCTACACTGTGATTAACTTCCACATGGGCTCGTTAATGGCTTTAAATGTCAGATCTGTGTATTCTTATTGGCTTTCTTCTTGCTGTATTAGGTGTGGATGAGCAATGAGTTAAATTCCAGTATGAACCATAACCTTAATGTCCTGTATATCAGGAATAATACATTTCAGTTCTCAGTTTAAAGATATTCCTCAACTTAATTAAAGTGAATTACTTTTCCCAAAGATGACCTATCTGCTAGAGGAAAGAAGAGGAAAGAGAGGCTTGTGTGGTCCCAGCCTCTGGGTTTCTGACAAAGGGTTTTTCCTGTCGTGTGGCAGCTGAGGTTTATTTATGGAAAACATTAACATTTTGACTCAAACTCTTAAATCTTGAAATCATGCATAAAATGTCTAATGAAATCTCTTTCAGCTCCCTGCAGATAAAGACAATGCTTGCTCTTGACAAAGCAGCCTTTTCTGCTCCTTGGAGTTGGAGAAGTTTGAATCTAAAGTTCAAGCAGGTGATGGAAGCGACACAGGCTTGTGATGGTGAGTGTCAGGTGCTGTGAGACACACAGCAAGGAAACTGGGCAACAATTTAATCTTCCTTTTTGGTGATGGAGGGGTATAGACACGTCTGGTCAGAAATGAGGTAAGAGCTTGCTGCTCTGTTGTCATTCAGTCCCATATCCTCAACACCTGCGCCCAAGATCCAAGTGCAGAAGGAGACCAGAAGATGGAGAGAAAACCTATGCAAGTCCCTAGGCAAAGTTCCACGATATCAAGAGTGTTTTTAAGGGTTATGTGGCTGAGAGAGAAAAAAAACTATTTCCACAGTCATTTGATGATGATTATGTGGCAGGTCTGGCAATCCTGGCACCAAGTGCAACTCATTTCCAAGATCCTGACAACCAGATGCTATGACTTCCCATCAAAGCAGGGAACTGTCAGTGTCTCGTGGCACCTCGATGGCCAGTGCTCTAATAACCCTCCTTAATTGCTGCCTCAGCACTGACTGGTGTGATGGACACTGCAGAGACAATTCAGACTGCAATCATTGAAGCCTTTTCCAGCGATGTGCTTTCAAGGGTGAGACCTACTGGACTTGCTTCTTCCACTCTGGGGGTTTGCTGTAGGGGCATAACCAACGTGCCTGCAATCCTGGTGGGGTGAACCACGAGGCAAATTGGCTCCAGCATGATGTGGCAGATATGGAGCTCTCCCCGCTCACACCCCGATGCGTTACAGCTTGTGCTTTAGCAGGAGGCAGTGTCTGAGCTGTTCACCAAATGTATTGAAGCTCTCAAGGACCTGTTAGCACCGAGCACTATTGCTCCAACCTGCAGAGGCATCTGGAGCTTCATGTGTCTGCAGGTACCGACAGTGCTCAGCACTTTATCGCATTAAGCCTTGGAAAGGCAAGGAAAAATGAGGCAGAAAAGGGTTTTTATAGCCTGGGAAAAATGACTGGATTACTTAGAGGGTAGAGGATAAGCCCTAGACACGAAGCAGAGGTGTGACACAGAAGGAGCAGGCTGTGAACGCGGGTTTGTTGCCTGCAGTGACTGAGAGCTGCTGTCCTGGGACCACGTTTGATCCAGTAGCCTTAAGCCAAACAGCCCCACAGGCACCACGGCAGCCTTCATTTTGGGAAAGATTTGTCAAAAATGAATGTGTATAGCCAGATTAAGGGTAAATCCAAAGGAAGAGGTGACAGAAGCACAGGGCATTGGCTCTTGCACTTGGTGGCATGTACTTCAGGATGAGCTTCTTTCATTCAGCTGTAGCTGATGTAAATAACCTCAAGGCTCTTTCCAGGCTGTAGCTCACCTTTAGCAACATCCTCCCAGGAAGAATGGAACTACTGTAGCTTCTCTTTCCATGAAATGTGTCTGTGCTCCCAGTCTGATACACAGTGGTCTGTTTTTCTTCTTTTAAAACTTAACTTTCTTCTTCATTTTTAAAACAAAAATTAACTTGCTGTTCATCTTTTATTTCCTTTTCATGCTCTGAGCAGTGAGTAATTAGAGCTGCATCACACTGGAGAAATTACAACAATATAGTATTTCTACAGTTAAATCTGCAGAAGTATAATATCTTTGAAAAATAACAAGCTGCTCTAAGGGAAATTAATTATCCCATTGGGACAATCATTATTCTGAAACAAAAGCTCTCAGTTTCCTTTGCCCGCTTTCATTTTGAGCATTTCTTTCATTTTTAAGTACTGGCCACATATTCCAGCCCTTTTCTCTTTGGCTGGAACATGAATAATAATAAGTTTAAAGGAATGTAAGTCTGTCTTGGAAACTTTTACAGATATCATGAGAATATTAAGCAACTTTAAAATTAAGTCAAAGTGCATTTTGCAAATCTGTTTTGGTGGCTATATATCATTACTTTTCATCAAGCCAGTTCAGCCCATCAAGTCTCATTTTCCCTGACTATTTTTTCTGTGAGTTGTTTCTTCTTCTTTGAGGAACATGACTCCATTTATTACAATAAGAATTTATTATCTGGGCTATCATTATATTCTCTACCCAGGCTCAAGCCATTGTATTTAAGATGCAATTTCTTCTTTCAAAAGGGAACAGCATTACTGTACATGTCGTATTCCAGCATTTAACATCTGCACACAAGCCTTGGAAGTCAAACTCTGGAGCTGATAGAAAGAAGGCTTTGAATACAGCAGAGCATAACATCTATGGCTTAAATCATGAGCTAACTTCTGCAGTTGTATGAAGATACAGAGGAACAAGCAGTGACATTGCAGGGCTGACCTGGTAGAAGGAAAATCAGTGTGTCGTGAGCAGCATGCGTTGCAGACAGTGGTCTCTCGCATGGCTGGTCAAGGGCTCCACAGCCCTGAGTCCAGCTTGCACTTCTATAAGCATCCTGATATTTGTCAGGATGCAGACTGATTTGCATCAACTGCTTGAGGCTTTTGCCATCTTAGTATCAGGTAGGAAGCCAGCCTCAAAGCGAGCAAACTCCATAGCAACTGGCCTAAACAGTCCCAATTTTTAATGACGTTGAAAAGCCACAGTGTCATATTTGTACATTCTTGGGCAAGTCAGGAGGCATTTCTGCTTCAGCCGTAGCAGCTCCTGGGTACCAAATTAGTGCTATTCTGCATCCCTGGCCAGGACCACATGACTGTATTTTAAAGCAGGTCTTCTGTGCCATCTGTCGTCTATCAGCCAGCTCTTGTTTTTATTTTTTGGTCGTTACTTGACGTTAGCATGGGGTGGCCTGCTGGGTTTGTATCGTGAGAGCAAACACCGAGTCCTTGAGCTCAGCAGTCAGCTGTGCTGCTGTGCAGCAGGGAGAGCATCGCAATCCTCCAACAGCCTTTCCCTGGCAGATAACAGCTCTCTAGGTGACCCTCTGAATTATGGGCGTCACTTCTACTGCTTCTGCTTTAATGCACTGATGTTGGGCTGCCATTATTTTTAGAAAGACATTTTCATTTTACAGATCACAAACTTTGGGTTGGATATTAATATTTCTGTATTTTCCACACTGTACCAGGGAAAATCAAAAAAGGCTTTGTCACTGTGCAGGTAAGTTTCCAGCAGTACAAATGTAGAGACTCAGAGAAACCCCCTCTCACCAACACACAAAACCTATTATCAAGTCTCACGTGTATTTGTAAGAGCTTTTGCAGCCAAGGTGAATTACAAGGAGTCTTGCTGAATCCCTGACAGATACAAATACTTAGTTATCCTTGGCTTTTCT
>NW_010317726.1:7255-20624 GCF_000700745.2 Antrostomus carolinensis
TATTGTCTCTGCAGTGAAGAACAAGGACAAGCTTCTCCACAGTGATTTAACACTTCCGACAGTTCAGTGTAAGGATTTATTACGGCCGTCTGAAAGTGCAAACACGCAATGCCCAAGTCATTACTTTTAATTTGCCACCTCTTTAAAAAAAATGTATACACAAGGCTAAACCCTCAGTTCTTTACAGTTCAGTGTGATCTCTTCTCAGCCAGGGGAACAAAACAAAGCATAAACCTTCGCCCTTCCCTTCAAGTAGAGGAAGGACATTAAAGTTTAGCTTTGCATTTAAAGGCAGACTGCCACGCTGCTGCAACATGAGTGTTTTTAGACTAGAAATTAGTCTAAAAAATAATCAGACTTAATGGTTTAAATTATCCAGTTTAAATTATCCAGTTATAGCTGTGATCTTCTCTGAGAGGATCCATCAGAGTGGAAAAGACGGGTGTGCTTCATACCAAGGGGCTCAGCCCCATGTGCTTCATACCAAGGGGCTCAGCCCCACAGTCGTCTGTGCACACAGGCAGCTCTGAACCTCTGCACCACACCTGGGTTATAGCACGGGCCCTCCATCCAGGGTCACACACATTGAAGTCATTAAAAGAGTAACCTACTTTTTTTTAAGTAATGAAATTTTCTTTCTGCATCAATTTTATTAAGGTTTCAGGAACTATATCATAATAAATAAGCACAAAGACAAATGAGTGAGCACAATTAATAAATGCAATGATTCAGCCCCCTGAGCTTTTAAACTGCTTATCTAATTATATATAATCTTTATTCACAGTGTCTGAATCTTTATTCACAAGATTATATATAATCTTTATTCGCAGTGTTAAAACTCTTACATTACAACATTAGATGGCTCTGCCTGGTCTAAGAGGTTGTCTGTCCCTCCACCCTTCTCAAGGCTGAAATTTTACATGGTCTTTCAGGTAAAAGGAAAACAAGTTGTTGTCTTTGATCATGTTTTATCTTTTTGTCCCCAAAAAAGTTGCTTTGAAAGCAGCTTGTACGGCTGATCTATGGACACCTTTCTTCTGTAACTCTGCTGTGACCTTTTCACCATCCTTCACAAAGTAAATCTGAAAAAAAAGAAAAAAAATCCCCAAAGCCAAACCAAAAAATTTATAAACAGATATTTTCTTTCTTCTACCTTCAGAGAGTGGGGGGTTTTTTTGTTTTGTTTTGTTTTTTTCTTCCTGCAAAAGTAAGTGCTTGCTTTACAGGCTTCAACTCCAACTGCAGAATCAGAACAAAATAGTCAAAGCCATTGGCAGCAGCCAGCTTTGGATAGAGCATCAGGGAGTCTCAAAACAGTTTGCACTGGCAAGCAGTAAGTTTTTTACCTGTGAAAAAAGTCACGCTTGAATTTCTATTTGAAGTTAATACTTCCCTGGAGAAGTGACAGCTATCTGTTGGGACAGGAACTGAAGGGAGAATATGAATATGGAGAGGAAAAATGAAAAAGGAAAAAAACCAACCAACCAAACAAAAATACCCTTGTAAGTTAAGTGGAGGGTTTGGCCAAATGTGAATGCATTAAAATCTTCAGTACTGGTGACATTTTGAACACAAGTTTACAGGATATTTAAGGACAATTTCCAGGTCTTATTGCACTATATATTATTTTTTTGTCCTGTGAGCAAAACCAAAGCAAGTGACAGTGTTGCTGCTGCATAACTACAAATTTCAGATTGGGGGCTGGTGGTTTCTTTTCCCACTTCTGTCCAGATGTGGAGCCTATTCTGGAAGTGATTACAGAGACAGTGAAGTTGGTAGAAACACAAACTTGACCTCTCTTCCATGTTTGCTGAAAGTTCACTGTCCCAAGTCTGCTATGTGCCTCTAAGCCAGACTCCAACCTCTGGTGATGACACAGCCACTGGTATAGATAATTTGCCTCCTAAATGTTTTCTTTGTGCTGTGAAAAAACAGCTTTGAGCAGTTTCTTAAATGTCAATCCTTGCAGTATACAGAGCAGGCAATAAACAATAAAATTATTCACCTTGAAGAAACCATCTGCTGTCTTTAAGGACATCACCAGTATTTTGTTGCTTTGAGTGGTCCTCTGGGATGCTCTAAGTGTCATTAAAACACTGTGTTTCCCATCATCTGCGTGCCAGGCTCATTTTGCTTTAGAAACAAAAATGATGATGGATAAAATAAGCAGAATTTTCATTCTCTATTAATTTCTATATTTCATTTATTTTATAAATGTCTCATATAATGTTTGGTATTTGGAATTCTGCTTTGAAGGCTGCATCAGAACAATTTAGCCCTTGGATGTGTGATGCTCTGGGCGCAGCAGTCTGACCCGCTCTCAGGCTCTGCTGCTCCTTGATGATCACTCTCTGCCATCTCAGCGCCTCGCTCCGCACGCGATTGCTCAGTGCCGAGAGAGCTGACCTGTACGACACGCTTTGCAGAGAAGCCTGTGATGCTGAACTCCAGCAAAGCAAGGTTACAGTTAACCCAGGGACATCTGTCTCCATTTTTCTCCCATTTTTCTCATCTACTCAATCATGGACAGAGAGGATGCTGCCATTTTCAATGAAAGTTCAACTCCCTCCTCCCGTGCCTGCAATATATATGCTGCTGCTTTCCTTTGATCTGTTCCTTTATAATGATGACATGTCTGACAACAGCAGTATGTCCCTGTGCATGGGGAGATCCATCATGGCCTAAAGAGGACTTGTCACTTGCTCCTTTGGACAGCATGGAAAAGGAAAAAGCAGGCAGAGCTGTTCCCACTCCCCTCTACTACACCTGGGCAATTACTGGCCTCTTTCCTGCCTGCTCAAC
Source organism: Antrostomus carolinensis (assembly GCF_000700745.2). Classification (NCBI taxonomy): domain Eukaryota; kingdom Metazoa; phylum Chordata; class Aves; order Caprimulgiformes; family Caprimulgidae; genus Antrostomus; species Antrostomus carolinensis. Next base: position 10,058 of record NW_010317726.1, read on the forward strand.
TCTCCTTGTACCCTGTCTTGGATCTTGTGCTGAGTTTAAAACCAAAAGCCCAGCAACACCCCTAAACTCTATCCCTACTTCATAGGAAGAACCTGAGGCTCAAGATAGGAATGAGAGAAAATATTGCAGGAATGTCTACCTCAAAACTAGCTCTCGCTGTTCAGGACATCAGTTTACAAGTGATGAAAGTAATGTGAATCTACCCCAAAAACTCAGCTACAGCAGAAACCCCTCCTGGCACAACCCTTGGCATGGGCAGACTCTGAACACGGAGATACTGCTGGGCTGGGGGATGGAGCTGAACAAAAGGTCAAAGAAGAGGCTGTTTTATTGAAAGAACAGAGATTGAGAGCTGCACTCAGAATGTGCTGGGAAAAGTAATAGGTTTTAAAAATACAGCCCCATTGTTTTAAATTCTGTGTTCTTTGGGATGTGCTAGTTTCCTCCTAAAGAAAGCCTGTAAGAGCAGATCATTGATGCAATAGTCTGTGCCTTGCAGGGTTTAACCTCAGTATCGAGGTTGTGAGAGTTATTTCTGGAGGGTAAATTTACTATAAAAAAACTTTCCAAAAACCTAGCTAATGTAATGAAAAAGCAATCAAACATTAAGAAAGAGCCATTGCATCAAAGACAACCCACCATTACTAACCTAGTTAAAACTAAAGGCTAAGGTCTGTCAGCCTTAAAAAATAAAATTAATATGATTTTAGCTTTACAGCCTTTAATTGTTCCTTTTACCAGTCAATAAGCTACAAAAATATAAAGAAAATTTTCAAGCTAAACCAAAGCTCCTTTTAAAATGAAATTAAATAAAAGCACAATAAAAGTAGCTCAAGGTTCTAGTGACATCAGTTTTGCTGTTGTGGTTTCTGATGTCAGAGCATCCTTCGATTGGATTATTTCTCCATGCCTCACAATTCATTCATTATTGTACCCGTGTTGTAGATTTCATGTTACAGTCAACAATAAAAAAATACCCTTGGCAACCTCCATTATATTCTGCAGTTAATTTGTGTTCTTGCTAAGTGCTTATATTTACTATGAGTGTTAATCATACATATGCATGAGACCCTAAGTGAGGGAGAATACGCTTAGGAGCTAATACAGTGGGAGGTGTGCTAGAAAAGATGTCAAAATCAGTTCACTTTTGTTATATATGAGTAATTTAATTTCCTCTACAGTGTTATTAGGGCAAGAATGAAGTAACATTCTTTGGCATAATTGAAGCAAATCCCGGCAAGACAAGAGGATAACAAAGCCTTCCTGTCTTGTCATGTCAAATCCTTACCTCCTCTTCAGTGCACACAGATGCATTCTTTGTGTTGAATTAAATTATCCAGTTGAGTTTATTAACTTGTTATGGTCCATGACCTTCAGCATATTTACTCTTGGATCTTTAAACTTCTGCCTGTCTTTAATTTACTTCTTCACAACTGACCTCATTTCTGTTCCTGATCAGAAACACCAGCAGCATTCAATCCTTTTTCAGGACTTGATTTTCACCAGTGGCTCCTCTTATTAAACCCTGTAATATGCTCTCCATTTCCAATGCTTCCTAACAGGTTATAAACCAAACAGCCAAGGAGTCCTGGGACTGGGAAAGAGATACGGGAAGCTGGTTCTTTTCTGTCCCCATAGTCCCTACTGTGGCAGAAAATGATGCTCAAAGGCATCATGGATCGCAGCCCCATGAGATACAAGCCCAGTAGGCAGGGAGACCAAAGCCACCGAGAGCAGCTTCTGTGAGGTGCGGAACAACCTGCTCCTGGTGCCTCTCAGGAGTCGGTTACTTAAGTCAAATTTAATTGATTTAAAGCTGTAGTATCCTGCAAAGGAGAAACCAGAACCTGTTCAATGTAACATGTGAACTACAGGAGGTTAGCCAAGCTATGATGGTTAAGTCACTCAATACCTTTTTGTTATTTCCAACCCTGCAGCCTCTGCAATGAAACTTGCAGCAAAACTCTTGTTGACGCAGGAGCTTTGTTGTCTTGTCAGAGCCTGAGTTTCACAGCTCTGTACTGCAGGTACTGCCAGACAGGAACCTGGCAGGGTTTCTCAGTGAGCAAAGCCCTTGTAAACCTCACAGGTCCAAGTTCACTTGGCTGCAACTCACAAATATTTACAGCTCCAAATTTACCAAACCTGGCCCAAATAGGAACTGGGGTTGGCCAATGAGCAACTCATATCTGAACCCAAAAAAGACAAACTTTGGATATGAACAAAGTGATTCATTCTGAGCACAAGGAACAGATGAGAGCTGACGTCTATCCCTCCTGCCTTCTCTCTAAGCAAATCCCTTGGCAGGAGAGAGAGCAAGTTCCCGTGCTGGGTGACTGTGTGCTCCCCAGATTTCAAGCCAAGAAGAAATGAAGGAAAAACGGGAACACAGCACCAAGGGAAATGATAGATTCTTCTTCTCCCAGTGCCTTTCTGAGGGATACTTTAGCCCTTCTATAGTGGGAGGTGAGAGAACAGCAGAAATGAAGAACAACATTTCTTCCTTGCTCTCTAGCTCAAGGAATACAGCTCTGGGTATCTACCTGCCTCTGGGTCAGTCGTACACGTCCAGACCTACAATCTGATGCAGAAACTGCCTTTGATATTTATTTGATACTTACCAAACTCTACGAATGTACTGCTTGGTATGATCCAGCATGGCAAAGGCACATCTAGCTCTTGCTACCCCTGCTTGATGCTCAGCTGTGTTCTTCTGTTACTGTCATCTCTCTTTACCTCATCTGTAAAATAGGAATAAATACTATTTGTGCACCTGTGTAAAGCATTTGAGAGCATCATAGGAAAGGTCTTGTGCACGTGGACATATTATTAAGTCTATTTATATGAAGAAAAGTGAAATGACAGCATATAAGCGATTTGCAATAATTCATTTTAGCAGTGTTTATCCTGGGAAGGTCATTATGCAAAGTTGCTACAGAGAGAGAAAGCTTCAATGCTCTGAGCAGAGCATGTCTGAAGGAAGAATACTCCATAAACCAGGCTCGGGGAAGCCTCAGCTTACAAATCAGCCTATCTTGGCTTTGCACAAGTTAGCTTTTTTTTTTTCACATGGTATTGAAACACTCTTCAATTTATGAATTCCTGAATATGTGAGATAAAAACCAGTCGTTGTAGGATGAACCTCAGCTACCTAAAGCTGCTGAACAGGAATGGAATCGGTAGAAGCAAAAAGAAGGGGATATTTCCCAGGTGTATGAGGTGGAGATTTCTTGTAGATACTGAATGTTTCATTTATCATATTTTTCCATTCTTGTTTTTAATTGTCATCTTGCAATGTTACCCTTACATATCTGAATTGTGTGGCTATATAATTGAGAAAAGTGGTAAATAACAAGCATTTCTAGAAGAAAGTAGTAAATAAATAGCAGCAAAAATAAAATAAAATAGAATATCAGCAAGTGAAGTGAGTTTTGTTTAAATTTCTTACAATAATAAATGACGAAGTCTTCCATATCCAAAAATGGTGATTCATGAAAATTAGTAGTAGCTTGTTATCCTTTCTTGGACTTAATGGATGCTCTACCTTTAGGTATTAGACATTATCCAGGTGTTCGGGATCATTCAATTCTTTAGCCTTTCTGTAAAGACAGTCTGCTGGCCCCTCTGCCAAGCACACTTACCTACGGGATATTGAACTGAGCCATGGAACTCATCCCATACTTACCAAAGGACAGTCATGAGATGCTTGGAGCCACCTGGGTCCATCAATAACATCTCAGTTTGAAACATACTACTTGGCAAGTTAAAAAAAAAAATACACAAATTTTACCCACTCTGCTGTGCCAGCACTGCTGTGTCTTTACTGTGCTCCACACATCCAAACTCAAACACAGCTCCATCAAAATGAAGAGCATATGTTTACAGCACAGCCACTTCTTCTCCCTGGACTTAATCAAGATGGGAAAAACACTGCACTGTGCTTTTATTGCTTGCATGTAAGTTGATGCAGTGATTCTGGGATTTTTAGGGCTGGAAGAAAATATAGTCATCTAATCTGAATTCCTGAATCACACAAGAACACCCACAGGTCATGGGTGCTGTCTGATGTTGGAGGAATGCAGCAAAGGCATAATCTGTGATTTTACCCTGTTGTAGACCACTGTTGGTGAAACTGAAATGGGAACTCTTGAACTCTCTCTCTGCCAGATACGGGATAGAAAATTGCCTTCTGGCTGGTCTAGGCAAAGCTGCATTAAGCTAAGCTGTAGATGAAATTATTGTTATATTCATTGCAAGGGCTGCTATGACAACGTATGAATGCTGCAGGTAATTTAATTACATTTCTGTCAGCCTCTGTGCCCTTCAGGAGGCAATGCAGAATCCAGCGGCATTTTCTTTTAATCTTGCAGGTGGTACAGAAAATGTCATATTCTCCTCCAGAAGGCCTAACAAGAGCCTTTCACTTGAGTCATGAAACATTATTTAAGTATCTTGAAGGATCACTCACGTTATGTTTCCCAGCATCTCCAAGTCCACGTGCGTTCCCTCTATTGTTTCAGGAATTGTGCTGCACAGCGGCACTTTCTGTCCCTCTTGGCACACAACAAACCTGAGAAAAGCTGCCTGCACCCCCTGCTCACCCCACCAGGAGAGGAGGAGGTAACACACATGTGAAAGTCATGAGTTGTTCGTCTGGCAGGCGGGAGCGATGAGAAAGCTGCCGTGTCTCCCTCCCGCGCTTGTCTGTCTCAGGTGTGGTTCGGAAATCAGCGCTCGCTTGACTGTATTAATGGGAAAAAGCATTGGGGGATGGAGGTGAGAAAAATTCCTTTTTGCCTGTGGTCATGAACTGTGCAGCAGGGAGAGAGAAACAACTGCTTTAAGGACGAAGTATTGACTGATATAACAGAGAGAAGTTAATAGATATTGACTCCCACTTGCTTTAAGTAGGTCACGCAGCACAAGAACATGTTGCACATCCTTCTCAGAGGCATGGGGATAGGCAATTCTTGCCACAATCAGCAAAATTTAAATGTTGTTATATATGTATCATTCCCTCAGACTGAGGAACTGTATTTTCATATGCAAAAGTCCTAATTTCTGTACAACTGGAAGGAAACCTGTATGGATGCGCAATACTGACTTCACTGGGCTCTGTGGGAGCTCAACATGACTGGAGAAGTGATCTGTGCCTCACCAAGGATAGACCCAAGATCATTCAAATAATCTTATAATTTACAGTGATTAAAGCAGGAACATGGCAATTATCTATTGTTTATCAGAGGAAACTGTCTGAGGAGCAATGCTTCCATACCAGGGTATAAACTCAGTTACCATGTAATTAAGTCATAGTTACACATGCACTGAACAAATGTGCAACAGGATTCAGATAATACATTAAGGTGATAAGAAATACCCAGGCATTTAGCTGGCATTGAGGAAATTAGCCACACCAAATTAGATATCAATGAACACATTTACTACCATGTCAGTTATTACTCTGAGAATAAATTGAAATTTAATCAATTATTTCTACAGAGCTCTAACATAAACTCATGTTAGGAATTGAAAAAAACAAACCCGTTATTTTATAATGCTATGTCTGCTGTGTGTTTTATGACACTGATGAAGATAGGACATCACTGCCCTCTCCTCAATACCTACCTAGACTGAAGAGAGAAAGGTGGAATAACAGCAAGACACGGGTTAAGGTCAACAGCAAAGACAGTTGACAAAGCACTGAAGGGAAGTTTTGGGAGACCTGGATGTTTTTTTCTGAACTCCTAAATAGCTTTGTGCCTCGATTTCTCCATTGGTATATGGAAATAATGATACTTTCATTGTATGGGGCTTTGAAATATCTCTGATGCAGAGCTCTACAAAATGACAAGTTATTACTCATGCTGAAGGTTTGGTGGAGTCCTGTGCAGCCAGTGAGGGAGCTTTGTACCATGGATCTCTGACTAGCTGCATAATCATTCATAAATTCAAATTTATGTCGGATTCTTCTCAAAGGATTAACAAAATAGAAGGTGATCTGATGAACAGACAAATAAAGATTGAATGTAATTTATGAATTCAATAAAGGAGACACATCTGAGGTTATATCTGACAAAATTAATAAGGTGAGAAGAAAAGCAAGAAGAACAGAGTTATTGCACCTTTTATATACACAATCCCAGAGATCCAAGAGGGAATAAAAACTGGGATGACAGAGTCCTTGGTTTAGGAGACAAAAGAACCACACTATTTTCTAAAAGGCAGCATTAACTAAGGATAAATTAATGCATATAGAAATATATAGACAAATATATATATATACACACCTAGAAGGAGAAAGAGAAGATAAGTATGCGATGAAGCTGTGAGAATAACACAAGTTTTGGGCTGAGGCATTGCAAGTTATGAAGGTTGTTCCAAGGGAATTTCAATAAAAACTTGTATGTCAGCCACACTGTGTCTCTATTCTGCACACTTCAGAAGCAAAGCGGGGTTCAATGGCACTATTTTTCATCTCTGTCCACTGATACAGCCAAATTCCCTTGGCAAGACAAATAAAAATACACAGACCTAGCAGAAGAAAAATATAATTAATGCATTTTAAGAACCACTAAAATTGACCTAAAATAGGTTTATTTTGTGTTTGCAATTTGAGACTTTAAGAACCTTGGACTTTTAGAAGCTGCAGTCAGTTCTCTACGTGTCACTGAAAGGTTTGGCTTGTTCACAGTGGTATTCAATTCCAGATGTGATCCTCTGATCTAAAGTGGTTTTTCTCTGTTGTCAGCAGATCTATGATTGGCATAAGCTCTTCTCATTGTTATAGATATTGAGGCTGATTGTACTTCTGACTCCAACTATGTCTTTAAATCTCCATTCTCCACTAGCTACCTTGTCTGCCAGGTTCAGGCCTTGAGCTATCAGCTCTCTCCATGTGGAACCACAAAGTTCTGCCACTTGCAGCCATGCACAAGCTGAAAGTCCTTGTAGATCAGCCATGACCATGTCAGGGTCTGACCAGCCTCTTGTGATTTCCACCCTACCTCAAGAAAGAGCAGCAGTGGTTAAAAGGAAGCCGTGTATCAGGTATTACAGCAAAAGCAACTCAGGGATTGCTCTTCCAGGCTGTGAGAAGTCTCACCTGTCTCAGATGCACATGGTAAATGTCATTCTGTATGACTCTAGCTTGCCACAAAGGCTCCCTGACCCCTCCTCCCTCTCCCAGAACTTTTCCCCCTCTTCAGAATTATTTAAGATCCCTGCAGCTGTGAAATGTGGCAAAACAGGACTTACTAGAAAGGCTACAAAAGCCTTCAAGTTAACAGGTCATCCCATCGTCTTTCAAGGGCGCACCCAAAGCTGCGCAGGGGCTTTCCTCATTACCTTCCTCTCAGCATACTTATGGAAGGAATTCCTGGAAATTCTAGTAGTGGCTCTTATTGTCCAGCATCTCCTTCCCTCCTGAGGCAACGAGGACTCTCCTAAGGGACATACTTCACTATCAGTAAATTTGTTTCCATGTGTGCTGTGGTCCTTTACAATTACATGCAAAATACTAGATTTTTCCATATGCATTTTCCCCCTAACATGGTATGTTCCATTGCCATATCAATGTCTTCTAGCATCCCTACAAGATCAGGACCCATTTTCAGACAAGTTTCTCAAAAATGCAAAAATTGCCTTTTAACATTCCCCTGTCACCTGCCTCTCTGTGAGCTTTAGGGAGGAAGGCACAGCCTCTCCCTCTGCCGTCCCTCCCAACTGCCAGTTCTTACACGATTATTCAGAGTGCTTTTGTTCATCCTTCAGAGCTAGTTGTCTGGCACCTTGCAACCATCACTTTCTCTTAGGGTCTATCTTTTTCTCTGATGAAAAGGAAACATTTTGGTATGTGCATCCAGCCTCGTTGTTTAGACAGTTTAATGAAAACATCAATAAGGCACAGACGGGAGAAGGAGAAGGAGGTGCACAGTCATTAGGATCTGTTATTAGCATTTTGCACAATACCACAAGCTTTTGTACATGAGCAATTAATACAGCAATAAATATCACAATGAGCTGAAGAAATCTCAGTGAGGCTGGGAAGTGAAAACACTGCCTTCCACTTAAAGTAATTGCCAGAAGCGTTTAAGCACCTTCACAGAAATAGCTGAAGCCCCTGCTGCAGACGCAAAAGTCCATTCCCAGCTGTGATAAAGAAACTTTCCACCATATTAAAAAGAAGTACTAGGTTTAGAGAAGGGTGTAAGCATGGAGTTTACTCCTGTTGACTTAGCCAGCTTGCACAATACAGAGTGTTGATCAGCTTTATTCTGGCTGGACAAAGGAGGACTGGCAATAGCTTGTCTGCTGGTACACAATTAACTCATCAAGAATTCCTGAGCATGCTTGAATGATGGGTTGAGTTTATACAAGAAAAATGTTTCTCTTTATGTGTTTGACCTGGTGTTACAAACCCTAGTGATGGATTTACTGTACTGTAAGACCACAGCTAGAGATAACTGTTGATAGAAACATGGAAATGTCCTGTATGGCCAGAGACAGAGCCTGGCTCTGCAGGATCTATCTGACATGGGGTAAGATTCCTTGCACTTGTTTTAAACCTTTGCCCTCAGATACAGTTCTTCACCCATCCATTTCAAACATCTCACAAAGTTGAGTTTCCCCAAGGAAAGCACAGACAGCAGGAGTCTTCTCCCACAATTTGCTTGTACATACTAGTTACCAGCAACTTTTCTAATAACCCATTGCTCATGCAAATTAATTCAGCTTAGAGAAACAAGTCTTGATGATTATAAAATGCTGCAATCACAGTGTTGCTTCCGGCCAGCTGAGAGTAAATTCATCAAGCATTTGATATTTAAAGCTGCTGTGGTGATAAATGCTTGCCTTCATTTGTGACTGTACACCAAGACAGAGAGAAAATGGAATACAGAAAAATGACTGCATGATGGGAATCCCAACAGAAACCACCAGAGACAAAGGCAGAGATATAAAATCTCTTTCACAATCAATCAGCTAAATGTAGCTGATATGCAGCAACTCATTCTCTCTTATTTACCAAGGAGCTATTAGAACAAAAGCAACAACAAATACCAGTTTTACTCAGACAGAAGCACTGAGTGGTGTTCTTGTTGACTGTATCTGATAAAAGTCTTCTTATGCCAAGGTCAAAGCCAAACATACAGTAGTAGGTGTCTCTTCTGCCCGGCAGTACACACGCAGCCAACTGCATTATGATTATGGATGCTCGCTCTACATGTGCAGAGCATATAAAGGGGAGGATAAACTCCTCTGAGGTTTTGATAACAACCCTGCTGCTGCTGTGTACCTTTGCTCTACATGTGACATTACGGTAAAAACAAAAGGAAAATTAATTCAACAATAAATACCAGAAATTACACTGCACTAATTGTTTTCATGGTTTTATATGGAGTCAACGTTTCAGGCAATGTTGTCCAATACAGAGGATATAATTAATTCCTTGGTATTCAGAGTAACTGCATTAATCACTCCTCTACTAATGAATGTGGTGAGAGTAGTGCAAGTCAGGGACAGTTTGTTGTAACTTTTCATTCGACTGAAGTACTGTCCAGTCGCCTCATGGCAAACAGCTGACAAGTCTTGAGACCATGGCAAGTCACTGGCTAACCCCAAGAGCATCTGAGCATCTGGTGGTGGGGGGATTTCAAATACCCCAAGAAGATGGTCAGAGCAAGGATATGGGAAGACTGGAAGGATAGGGGAAGCTTTTTTTCCTCTCTCAGGACTCACTTTGTCCTTGTGGCAGTCACAGGATATCTTTCTGGCACGGTGTTAATAGCAGCAGCAGTGACCTGTGGCTGATTTGCTTTGCAAGAGTCTTTCTAATGGATGAGACCGTAAACGTGTCCTTCTGCAATGTGTGGATGTACAGCACCTTGTAACAGATCCCCTGTGTAATGCTTCATAAATACCATCTGCACCATCTGTGGGCAGAGAGGAAACGCTAGCCCAGACTTGGCTGGCGTGTCAGAAAGATCTGGTCCCAGATGGAGGAAAAAGAAAGATCTAGGAACAAGAGGAAGCAGAAAATCCTTGGACATAAAACTCTTGGCAACGTGTGTCTGGAAGACCTCTATTGTCATTTATCCTAGGATAACATCTTAGAAAAAGGAGCTGAATTCCTATCTCCTGCTCTATAAGGAAATTATAAAGCAGCTATCTATTTTTTCATTAAAATTAAATAATTGAATCTGTCTGGACTCATGTACTTTTTCCCCATGAGATATCCAGGAGAATTAAGTTTCAATTGACTTTCCAGACCTTGGTTATCATAGGAAGGTTTTCAAAAATTGGGACATTTGGCAATTTGAAATTCAAATAGCTTTCAGTCAATATGTTTACTACTGCCAGACAGGCATCTTTGTCCCCTGGGTGTTTAATGCCTCAGTAAGTAATTGGTCCTTTCATCTTTTATATGCACAGAGTGAAGAGTTTATAGCTCATACAATGAATTGTCAATACAAAGGATCTTCGCACCAGTCTTAAATAACCCAACTCCATTGAATCCCATTAAAAATCTCCCCTCCCTTCACACACCCACAAGTAGCCTCTGAAGATTCCC
>NW_010317726.1:20658-70796 GCF_000700745.2 Antrostomus carolinensis
AGGTAGCTCTGCTTTCCTAAGCAAGCCTAGATAAAAAGACAGGGAGGTGAATATGAGGAGTAAGAATATGCCTCCAACAAACTGAAAATTACAAGGATTTCTGGGAAAATCCTTATTACATCTTTATCCAGTAGGTCTGAAATTCAAAGCAGTCAACGCTCCCAGAGATTCAGATCTTTACAGATAGAGATGCAACAACATCAGTTTACACGAGTATTTTTCATATGAAGATATCTTCTGATGCTACAGATACTGCCTGTAAAGCTGAAGTGAAATCAGATTTTCTGTTTTACATAAAACTGCCACTTTTTAATATTCTTCTGCTCTATTTAAAAAAAAAAAAAAAAGAAATATATTTGCCACAAGTTTATTTTCAGACAACAAAAACATTGTGTTTCAACCAAGAAAATAACCTGTCATTAAAATTGGACAATTCTTTTGTACATTGTGCACTAAGTACGCACACATACTGTGCAAGTAGAAGTATTAAAAACAAAGAAAACAGCTTTTTCAAAGAAAAATTGTAATGTTACTTTCCGAGAAGCTCAGAATTGAAAGTTATTGCCCTGCTACTTCAAAACTGAGGCATTTTCATAACGTGCTTTGCTTTCAGTGAGTCAGAATTTTGCCAGAGGAACTGTTTCTCTTGGCCAGTTTCCGATCACCTCTAGCCATGTGCTAGAGCAGGCAGGACACCAAAAGAAGCTGGTTTGGTTTATTGAGCTGTGACTCTGTATCATCACACTGGCAGTACACATCTCCACCAGGTTTATGTCAGCTTATGCAAGTTGCAGGACAGACAGGTGCTCCCTGCTGTGCTAGCAGAGCTGCAATCATCCCTTTGCAAGAAAAACCAAGCTCACAAAAATCTTTGTCCAAGACAAGACTCCAAGAGGCACAGCTAACCTTCTATATCTTTCTTTTTGAATATGGCACTTCATGCTAGTTTGGGATGTGGAGGAAGCCCAATATCAACATTGTATCTGAGTTTTGGGCCATGGAGAGTTAAAGGATATGCAGAGTTTGATTTAACTTTCTGTGATGATCTCCCATCATCAGTAATGTCTCTTTTCTTGTTTTTTTTAAATTCAATCATCACAAAATATTTTTTCAGGCTAAGTTTCTGATTCAAATAGATCTAGAAAGTTTGGAACGTCCAATTTCCAAATGTTGAACCTTTTCACAATGGATCTACACAGTTACTCTCATTCTAGCATCACCAGAGATGATGATACAGCACAGAGAATTCACAGTGTTGAATGAGCATCTTTTTCCTCAGCTCAGCTCTCTGTCCCTCCAGCATTATTTATCACTTGCCCTGTGGCCTGCTGGAGCTTGCTACAATACTGGCCAGCCACTAATGACTCTTTGTAGAGATTAGGAAATCTCCTGTAAGTATTCACTAGGCTAGCTTTGCAACCTTTTATATTTTTAGTAGTTGTGCTCTCTGTGTGACACAAAGCATTTTGTCAGTACCTGGAGGTAACTGGAGAGGCCAGACATTTATGCTGAGGTCTATAGGAGAAAGGAGAAAAGCAGTGTGTAATCAAGGAGAAACGCAGGTAAACTGACTTAACCCACTTGCAGTATGGGCAATGTAGAGCTTTCCATTTCTATATAAGTCAGAGTTGAGATTACTCCATCTTTTTATTTCTCACTATGCTATAGGGGTTAAGTCTTCACAGATTCAGATCAGAATCCTCCACTGCTGCTAACTGTTCATTTTTTATTGCATATGTCTTTATTGAATTTAATTAAACTTGGCTCACAAGCTTTGCACATACAATAATGAGTAACAGTTAATAGTCCATTTCTCATTACTTTTCAGTCAAAAGATGCCTTAATGCTCCACAAAACATATTGCATATGTTTAGGATTTTTTACCCAGCAGTGAAACAGCCGTCTCTCATGATGCCTTGTAGCAAATCTGCAGCAGTGCAGAGAAACCCCTGACTTCAGACTAGACTACACAGATACCAAGTGCAAATGAAATGGCTCTCAGCTAAGGATTAGTAAAGAGGCTATTCTGATTTATATCACAATCTGGCAAACTGCTTGTGAAAGAGATTTGTGTTCTGTGAGTGGAGAAATAACTCGGCATTACTTTTCCTTATCAGAGTGGCAGCATGTCCTCTTGGCAATGAGAGCTCAGATGCGTCTACAAGTAGTAACTATCTTATGCCTTAGTCTGGAAAGTCAGTCAAAAATCACAGCCCAAGCTGATCAGGATGAAAAAGCCCTCTCTCCAGTCACTCACATTTTCAGTCCATATTTGCTCAGCCCTGAGAGGAATAACAAGAATACAAAACTTACTTCCAAAGAAACAGTCCCTGCATCGGCTAAAATATTAAGACAAGATGTTTCTTTACTCATGGGAAAATCCATACTTACAGCATGGCATGTGGCTTCCTCTGGGATCTCCCTACTAAGTTTCACATTTCTGGGAGAGTGGGGTTTAGACCCCAAATACACACTGCTCATTTTTGACTCAGGTGATGATGGAACAGGCATAGTTGTCTCCATCCTCTCTGGGCTGAGCAAGTATCTGCCACATTTTTTTTTTCAGCACAACCTCTACAATAAAGATTCAGAGGGAAATGGTGTCTTGTCTCTCCTTTAACACTGGAGGTGAATGAGAACTTACTGGGGGAAAATTGACATCACCTTTTACAGTTCTGTTATTCAGCAGGGGAGACATGGTATTAGAAGTCAGGGGCATGTCCTAGTTTGGGAAAGATCTATTCCTGATCAGGATAGCTGAGCCCCTCACTTGATACGGTAAACCAGGAACACACAGCACAGAGCCAGGCTTAGGTTTTTACAACCTTTGAGGATCCTGGACAATTCACTGCTGCCAGGACCAGGCAGACTAGAACCAGGCAATTCACACAGAGGGCAATGGTGAATTCAAACCCTTGCAGAGCAGACTAGAGACGTACCTTAAGCACGTGTTGCCTCTGCAGTCTCATGCATTGCAAAGGTCAAACATTTTTGCTCTGCAACAGTCGGTTGCAGGGCAGAGATACAGCCACTCCTCTTGGGAGATTAAACAGAATTGAGGAGAAAGGGTAAACTCAGCTGAAGATGAGCTGCTGCCTCAAGACATGCAAAGAAAGCACATGGAGAAGATGCTGGGGTTCTGCCTGGAGCTAGTCACAAAGAGCCCATTTGCCTCAGACTTTTGATAGTGTCCTAGTAACATCTGCTGTTACTGCAATTCAGCATCAACTTCCTGTCGCTCAGCATGATAAATCTTCTCCTAGGATAAGAGGAGGAAAAAGTAATTAATAGATAAGGGTCTTCCCAGTGGAGGCTGATTTGCTTTCTGATCCACAAAGCACCGCAGATTAAAAACTGGGACTAAACAATCCATAGAAAACTGAAACTGCTGGAGAAGAGGGTGCTTTTTTCCTTCACAGATTAGGGAGACTGTTACCCTCATCCGCAATCAGGACTACAAAATTCCCCAGTCCAGCATGCCTGCTAATTACTCCCTTTGCTTCATTAAAAGGAGGGCAAAGTGAAATTTCCTGCACTGATTAGAAATGTGGAGAAGGTAATCACTGTCATTTGCATTCAATCAGATGTTTGTTCCCCCTGATAGAAGGAAAAACAAGATTATTTGAAAAGCACAGAACAAAGTGCTATGCCATTTCACTAATAAAACCCACCCTCCTGCTCTAAAAAGTGATGAATAACAACTGAACTTGACTCATAATCCCTTTGTCTTCTATTATTTACTCTTTTTTAACAGTGATTTATGGCAAGGTAGTGTTTTCATTATTCTTGTTAATTACCTCTGTTCTCTACTTCAGCTTGTAAAATGTAATTGCTTAAAACATAAATCTAGTCTTGCCACCTATGCTCACATATCATTAATATTATTCAGGTCATTCTTATAAAATCTTTATAAAACATAATTATACATGTGCCATTAAGCTCTACGTCGTATTGAACATGCATTCTGAGGACTAAACTAGTCTGTATATTAAACATTTCTGTTGGTGTTAACATGTTTGCGTTCCCATAAGGATAAAAACAAAACATTAATTGGTCAGTTAATATTGTATATCCAATTACACCTCCTTGAGCGTGCAAGCCCTGCTAAGTGGCTGCTAACACTTTTGCAACAGGGGAGCAGAGGTTTTTTTTAATGAACTCTCCTTCACCCCCCATCCCTGGAAACAGTAATTTCACTGAAATGAACACTAGGCAAGAGGGTAGCAAACAAATGCAGCAGCTCCTCACTCGAGTGATTATCCAGTTTCTTTCTGCGTGTAGATAATCCCCAAACAAATTATTTTCATCCTCTCTGCCCCTGATATTTCTAATCAAAAGAACTGCATATCACAGAGAACAGACGTCTTCCAGTCGCTGTTTTTTTTTCCCATTGTAATTTTTTAGTATTGCTTATGATTATATGTAAGGAAAAATCTATTAGAAGGAGAGGAAATGCATTATCCCTGGCTGATTGTTGACATGATATTAGCTCAGTATTTGTCAGGTTTCTGGTAATGAACAAGTTTATACGCAGCACTTCATCTCTCCAACAAAACACTTGGCTATATGAACAGCAGCAATATCCCAGCTGAGCCTAGTAAGAGAGAAACATGTTTATTATTTCTCAAAAAAAAAAACCAACCCAACCCCAAACCTCATTCCTCCCTGATTCATTCACTACATTATTACCTAAGTGTGCATTTGGAGGTACTAGATCAGCTAATGTAAGCCCTTCGGCCAACAAGTATTATCAAGTGTTTTTCCATTAACTTCCATTCCCCACAATTGTAGGAAAGACAGCCTGTAAAATATTGCAATTGCATTTACAATTGTTAATTACTACAAATTCAGTGTTTGAGATAAGAGCATTTGCTCTCTCTAGGTCTTCTACCTGATGTATCGTGGCTATTAGAGCTTTTAGTTGGATTTGCAGTGGCAGGGTCCTGTCCATGGGTTCTCCTGCCTTACACCAGTGCGTGAGATCTGAATCAGACCTTCCCAGCACTACAGCCCTACCAGGGCCAGGACTTTAATGGCTCAAACCACAGATCTGAGAGGCATGGGCCAGAACAGGAGCAAGTAGGGTGTAGTCAGGCAGATGAAATCAAGACTCTTTTTCCATTTTTCCCATTCTTTACATGACTGCAAGGAAAAATATTGCCTGTCTGACCTCATCCGTGGTTTATTGAATAATGACATTCTCAAGAATGCATTTTGCTTGAGGAAAGCATTGTAACATGGTTACTTTGGGGGAAAGCATGGAAATGGGATAAGAAAGCTGTCTTTAAATCAATTTTGTAAATCTATGCCAGACTGGCATGGGTAGCATAAAAGAGGCAGGTCGGAGGGCAAATTCGCCATCACGTGCAGTTCCCAGAATCAGACAATTGATTTTTTTTTTTTTTTTTCCTTCCCAGGGAAAGGTTTATTTCTTAAAACCAAATCTATCCAATATAAGCCATAGACTAAACCGAGTTCTGGGACCTAGCTTCCTTTCTTCTGAATGCAGATCTGCTACAGAAGTTTATATGCCTTCTGGAGACTTATTTCTCAAGAAAAGTGGATAAACCCCACTCTAGTCCTGACTTTAACTGCTAAAAGTGACTCCCTAGCCTGAACTAGTAATTCAATAGGGTCATAGTCCTGACTTTAACTGCTAAAAGTGACTCCCTAGCCTGAACTAGTCATTCAATAGGGTCAACCATGAGGCAGCCCGTTCCATTTTAATCTAGTTGCATAGGAAAACTTGCCTGCCCTGTTTCTTGGCAACCTGTTTTTCTCCATTTAGTTTAGACTTCTAGACCACCCTCCCTCATGACCAGGGAAGCTGCCATGTGTCTGGCTACCTCACTTCCTGCATGCTGCTGTGGGATGGGCACTAGCAGTGGGTATGCAAATACTTGCCATGATCCAGTTGCATTTCTGGGTGGGTGATTACATCTGAGATGACTGCTGACACAGTTAGAGAAAGGTAGAAGACTGACTTGGTGGCTGCAGCCCTGCATTCGGGGAGTGCTGCTCTGTGCACGCTGTCCTGGTGACTCCTGCCTCCTGACCTCCTCACCAACACCAGTTTGAAATACAGACGTCCAATGCCAGCGGTCAGCAAGGAAGGCTGTATCACTGGGGGCTCCTTACAATCAGATATAGAATATATTTTCATGACAAGTGGGTCCCTCTGAAAGTGATTTAATTAAAAATTCTGAATTAATAAGACTATCCTTCATTAGTACCCAGAATAATAAAAGCAGCAAGGAACTTCTCTTTAATGAAACAAAGCATACCTAAAAAGCAAAGACTAGTGATAAAAACCAGTTGTACTCTGAAAGCTGCCTTTGGTGCATCATTATAATGACTATCAGGAAACTGCTGTGTGTGTTCTAGTGAAGGAAGAAAGACTGAACAAAGAGTGTATATCAGAAATAATGGAAGCAACTTTGGAAGTTAAAAATACAGGTACAACGGGAAAAACCAGAGATCTGGTACTGCTCAGGTATTCTTACAGATCCAAACACCTCGTGATTACTGTAAGATGTCTAAGCATTTATCAGGATATCAGTGGAACAGATTATCTAAAACCTCTTCTGGGTTTGCCTTTGTGACTCTGTGAAGAAAAGTCCTAAATACAGAGATCCTCGAGCATGGCAGATACCGAGACCCGGATCACGAGGTCGTGCAGCAGGCTCATCTTTAATTCTGGATGCATCACACACCACAAAACACCTTTTTTTCTTTTCTTAAAGTTTTCTATTGTTTTGTAGTTTTTCCTAAGTTTTACAATCTACTGTTACAAACCTAACACAATTGTATCTCCTGCACAGCTGGGGGTTCCCAAAGATAGTTTTCTAAAGAAAATGTGCTTTCCATCCACTGCCTCCATGAGCCTCCCTACTGAGAAGAGTTTATGCTTAGCTACACTCAGGACATAATAAATGTGAAATAAAAGGAGGTAAAGTGAGGATTTAAAGAGCTGTATCAAATTTTATCACTAGAAGGTCTGGCAATGAACACGATCCTATTTGCTTCTGTTTAGCACATTTTGGAGTTCATTTTTCACAGAAACCCCCATATCCACCTAAGGGATTTATTTATTTATTTATTTTTAAAGTAACTAAATGGGTGATGTGGTCAGACTCTAATTGTGTCTGAAAGGCTACAGTTGACACACACTGGAGACTTAATTATGTAGTGTGCAGCTCCATCTGTCAGCTGCAATATCTTTTGTTACCAAGAATTAGACTTCCATAGAAGATGACGTGACAGATTCAATTTGCTTTCACAAGGATAACTCTTACGTGGGCATTTGAATGATGCTGGAAATTAGAACAACATTTACATTCCTTGTGTAGACACTAAAATGATATTTACAGCAAGGTTTGTCCAAAATATAAAACTAAAGACTGAATGGGTGGCAGCCAATACAAAGCTGAAAACCAGCAAAAAATTCATTTAAATATCATTAAGTGGAGGATAGTATTACACAGCACTGAGTGAAGATGCACTCATACACATGTAGAAAAATTCAGAAAAGTTTGTGTGAAGTTAATGGAAACACCACTTTTACTAAAATTCAAGTGCTTTTATTGCAAATCTGATAGCAAGACATGAAGACCACAAAAGTCCAATTCGGGAGGGAGAGTGGATAGAGTTTTCCTCTGAACTAGAGATTTTTGACCTTTTTCAACTTGTTTACCATAAAGTTTTTTTTCAAGGCTGCTGCAGATTGCTGTAAAACTCTTTCAGTGGGATGACTATAAGTTTACGTTTCTTTTCTGCCTTTGCAGACAGCTCAGAGATCACATCTATAGATTCACTGCAAGGTGTGTATCATCCTGTGTGGCTGGGTAAATCCAGCTCATGGTTCCTTTAGCCTTGCTGCTACCCGCCACTCATTTAGCTAATTTGATCATTTACCATTTCAGCTCCTGAGCCTTCAAAGGACATTGGTACCTGTGTACCACATATTAGCATGCAAGGAGGAACGAGTGTTATTTTCAGAAATTACATGTGAACCATAAGTTTTCATCCAAGTTTTTGCAATCACGTTTTCTTAGGTTTTTTTAATACACGTCTCTGTCCCATTTCAGTTTGTGAAGCCCACACAGGCTACATGGGAAGCAAAGTAACTGATGACAGCATGCTGGCATATTTACAAAGAGAAAAAACAGAAAAGGGAAAAATATACTATGAAGGATTTTGTTATTTGCTCTAAAATGAAGAGACTTTTTAATTAGAAAATGCTTTTCACAACTTATTTAACTTGAAATGGGGAAGACTCCTTTTATTTGCTTACAGGCTGTGACATATTCCAACTGATGAACAACAGCATTATTTTTAGCAAGCTATACATTCATCATATAGCAATGCATCTGGAAGTCTAACCTGTCAGCATGCAATATACAGTTTTAAAAAACTCCCGATATTTATCAGCTTTTGAATTCAATGGTTGCCCAATTATCTCTAAAACTGTTATAATCTTAATTTTAGCTGAAAAGCTTTTATTGAAAATCTACTAGTAATCTTCTCTAAATGTTAGTCATAAACAACACTTCTAAATCATAAAAACATAACTGCTTGCGATTAATCTGGAGATTTACATTAACATATTCAGTTCTAAATGGTTTCTATCCCAGCATCCAATAAGTACTGATAAATTGAATTAGCTTACTGTGTGTGAGGTTTGCTGGGAGCTGGCTTGTAAACCTCCTCTGAATTTCTATTTTAGTATCCTGGCAAAAGCATGAAAAATAGATTTCAGACCAGACCAGATTTTAAGAAAATGGCATCAGTCTGTGAGGATCTAACAAAATGGCATATCCATGCTCTTCTGAATGTGCCTCTAACACTCATTATACATTCAGTGCCTACATAGGTTTTACTTATCAAACCACAAGCCAACCTGAGGCCAAGCAAACCATGATATCTCCATAATCGCAACCCATTGCAAGTCTACAGGCTCTGCTCAAATTGAACCTCCTCCTGCCTGCTTGCCACATTTACCCTAGATTTGCAGTGTGATCTACAGCCATGAAACAAAGAGGAGACAAGCAGGGAACCAGCATCACCCAAGCCTATGGAGACCATCTACAGGGGCATGTACCAACACACCCTGGTTGGGAGCAGCAAGACATAGCTGTGTGGTGTTGCTCAAGAACATAAAGGCTTACAAGTGGCTGTGTTCCCCATCTGTATTTTAGTGGATAAGAGCTATCAGAGAAAACCTACACACTTGTTAACATGACAGGGGCTGCACAGTGTTTGGCTCCTCCATAGCAGAGCCATAGCTGAAAGGCAGACGTATGCAAAGGATGGGAATGATGTCAATGCCATGGGCTTGTGACAGCTGCAGCTCTGAGCTGAGCTGAGTGAAAACATGACCCTATGGACTCCACTAACCATGTGTGTATGCATTTTCCATACTAATTTCTGTATTTTGCAGATACATAAAATACACTTCTTCCTCTGCTACAGTTGATTCATCTCTACTTTCAGTTTGGCAAACTATAATTGGAGCCAAAGCCAAACAAGAACTAATACTGGTCAATGAGAACTCACTAAATGCTGATTTGCATATTGCTCTCGTTTGCAGCCTAACTAGAGCTTGAGAGCTGCAGAAGGAACGAAGCAAATCTAATGAACATAAAACCAAGGCAGCAGCACTGCTCGCTTAGAAAGAAATGGCTGAATTATGCTGCTGGAGCAGCTTAAGTGGCTGCAGAAATCTGTTCTCCGGTGGCCTTGCCAGGGAGGTGCCCACATGGCCAGGGCTCAGGGGGGTTTCTTGCAGTGCTGGGCTGCTCTGAGCTCCCTCCCGGCAGCCTCCAAGCTGTGCCGTGTGTGAGCACTATTCCCTGCAGAGATCTGCCAGAGCTTCTGTGAAATTAATACCTGCCAACTGACTGCAACACTGGGATGAAAGTGCATGTCTTTTATCCCAATATTTATCTTCTCAAACACCTCCTCTTTGCTTTGCTAGCAGAACCTTCCAGAGACAACCTTGGGGTGTTCCTCCCTGTGTGGGGCTGGTGAGGACAGGGAGGTGGGAGATGCCTGGGGATCGCTACTGGAGCTGTGCACTGCCCCTTCAGTGGGTGGTTCAGTTTAGCAGCCATACGGGCACCTTAGTACCTTTCACATATAGATAGTGTTCCTCACTTCCTAAATGCACAAATCAAGCAGAAAAAAACCTCTAAATGGCTCAATTAAATCCCATCTAACTGACACCACAGGAGGCTTTTGACCAATGCAGAAAACGAAGATAAGTTTTACTTCAGCAAAATGAGTAAATAGCTTCACCACAAAAATGTAGAAAACAGGCAAACTTTAAACCACTATTCAGTGTTAAATACTAGTAAAAGCCTTTTTTTCCTAGATTAATATCTCACATTTATCTGCTCTATACATTTTGGAGGCATAGTGAAAATTGCTTATTTCTAATAAAATGTACCAACTGTACCCTGAGGAAAAATTACTGTGTTATGAAATATTTTTCCCCTCTACCACAGCCAATTTAGTTTTCATTTAAAATTCAATAACTGCATCATACTCAGAATCTTCCACGACTGTCATAACGACTTTGAACAAAAAGTGTGCTGTAAACAAGGAAGATTAGAAAGACATTATTGAGGTAATTTCTCCCCAAGTTTCTTTTACACAGAGATGCAGAAAATAGATGCAACAGTTAGTGTGAATATTTTTAGATTTAGAAATAAATAGGGAAAAGGAAGTACTTTGTGCCACAGATACTTTGGTAATAAAAGCGTTACTTCCCCTATTATATTTGAGATATCTTTCACTTCTTGGTGGAAGGAAACACTTTGTTGTTTCCTCACTGAAATATTGATGTAAGTGAAGAAGATAAACAATAGAATATTGCTAGGAAAATGCTGCCTACTTGCTGTACCATTTTCTTTCCTTGCTTCTCTGACAGTGACGCTGGCAGAGATCTGCTGTGCAAGGACTGCTGGTCCACACCACTCCAGTCCTACATCTTCTTGCTTTGTCACTTCAGAAGAAAGTACGGAAAGAGAAGAGTCTTTCCCTTTTCTCTTTGCCTAATATCTGAAGACAAATTCTGCTCCCAGCATTAGAAGGGATAGAACTTTCAAACAGTGCCTGTGTTGCCCAACTGCAGCTCTGCTCCTCGCTGAGTGCATGGTCAGTTGTCTCCCACCAGCAACACCCAGAGCTTCCATTTTGCAGAAGATAGCTGAGTTCCTGCAAATGTATCTGATAAGCAAAGCTCTGCACATGCAGCTACATCACTTGGCGTCATTCCCTATGTAAAGCATCTTCACACTTACAAGAATAATTCCTATCATTTTTATATTTTAATTCAAAACAATCCCAAGAGCTGGCAGGAAGCCAGTGCTTTGTGGTGCACTGAAGAAGGATGGGTGCTGTGACGCTGACTTGCCTTGCATGGGAGCTATGACTGATGGAGAGCAGTAAGGAATTAAGCAGTTTTGAGGCTCCTTCTAGAGAAAGCAACAAATGTGGATGTTTTCCTTCTGAGACCAATTCAAGAATATTCCCTTTACAAATATTTCTGGTATTTTTTCCATCTGACCATACTCAAGGTCAGTCTTTGCCTGGGTACAAATTTCCACCTTTCCTGAACTCAGGGACTTCACAGTTGCAAGGAAATCCTCTCCTTTTCCATGGAAACCAGACACAAAACCCACCAGAAAATGATGAAAACTTAAAAATCCTCTGAAAAGTTTTTAGGCTGAGTAAATTCCATTAATCTGTAATTGAAACAAGGCTGAGGCCCTGACCCTGCAGTTGCTCCGGGTGCTCTGCCTCATGGCTCTCAAATCCCGAGGACCTTGTCATTTCTAGTTGCTAACAGCTGATTATAGGTCTTGTAACAGTATTTGAGTTTACCAGAAAGATGATAGTAACTACAATTGTGAAAAAAGAAAGGCACATTTCCAGTGAAGCTGAAAATCTTATTATCATAATAAAACATCAACGTTTGTTTTATAGTCTCAATTTTTTTCCCACCTCAACAAATAGGAAAAACCTAGATTTACTTCCTATGGAACTGCAATGTAACATGGAGAACCTTTCCATGCTGTTTCCTGTTTAACCTCTAGAATCAAAGTAGTTCATTACCAGCCTTCTATCAAGTCCCATTCCCCATGTCAGCATTCCTTATTCCTGTTGAGGGATGCAGCCCACCACATCCTGATCCAATTATTTCTTCAGGGCTTTTCTTAGCAAACCTTTGACACCTGCAGCAACTGCTGCAGGCGCCCTCCAAGCACCTGCTCTTATGCAGCAGTGACATAACTGGTGCTTCATACTCTTGTATTACAGTTTGATGGGAACATTTCTGGGAAGAAGGTAAGAATTCATAATGTTGCTGTACCTCACTACACCCAGAACGCACAGCGAGTCCCAGCCATCGCTTCTGCACTCGCTTCTCACTCCAGGGCTGCACAACAAAACAGACCTGAGCAGCTGCCTTCTCCCTGAAGGAGGACTGTATGCTCTTATTTAACAGAAACATGCAAACTCAATTTAAAAAAAAAAATTCTGGTTTGATTCTTCTCCTCTTGTCTACTCTGATCAGTGTACTTTAAAATGTTGGTAGGAATTTTCTAGGTTTTTGCCAAGTGATTAAGCCAGAGGAGGTCTCTGTGCCAAATCTTGATCATATTTATGCCAGACAGTCTTACTAGTGCTCTACAGACACAAGATCATGTTAACACCATTGACTTTCTGCCCCTCCTCATTTATCTGAAATAAACATTTATATCCCAGGGCCATCTGCATGCCCTTTCTACAAAGCTATGACATAGGTGTCGGCAAGGAGTACAGGAATCTTTGGAATAATGGACTATGAATAACAATCAGAGCTTCCAAGAAATAAATCAAACTCCTGTACATGAGCAGGAAAGTACAAGTCTCTTCTCTGACACACACAGGGTAAGAACCAGTCTCTCGCTGCACAGGACTGTCCTCAAGAAATGAATCTCCTACAAAGATTTTCCACAGCTGTGTGGAGGGATGGTCTCTATCATTTACGAAGAGTTCACAAAGGTGTTCAGGTCCCATATCTGTTCAGTGCTGTGTCTGAATCATTATTCAATTTGGGCATCACAAGAATTTTTAACATCTTACCATAGAAAATTAACAAAACTATCCCTTGCACCCAGGTACTTTTAGATTTGCTACTAGCTATCTGATAGATGTGAAACTTCCACAGCTTGCTCTATTTTTTTTTGTTAGAGATCACAGAACTGATCTCTATGCTGCAGATTCCAAGAAATACCACACTGGTGGAGTGAAGAATTCAGAAGGTTCACTAGATTTTCTTCTTACAAAGTACCAATAAATATAAAAAATAAAGCTTCTTAAATTTTCTGGTTACCTGAACCCCAGTGTGGAATGGGGACATAAGGATTGTGAAAATCTTGGTGACTGCGTCCCATACGTGCAAAAATTTGTCACCTGCTAGATTCATGCACTTGACTTCACTACTATTGAGCATTTGTCACTAGTCAGCTGTCAGTTCCTGAAAAATCAAGAAAAAACCCTGCTATCTCCTGGAGAACAGCAATGTGTCAACCACCAATAAAAACCATCTTCAGATTGATGACAGACTTTTGCTATTTCCACGGGGGATCTGCTATTTGCTATAAACATTTGTTTCTAGTCCTCAGTTTTGGGAAAGGTAAGGAACAAAAGGATGGATTCTGCTTGGTTTTGTTGCTATGCTTTTGTGCAAGAGGCAAATAATCACGAAAGTGCTTTCTTATAACCTGGTTGCACCATGCTAATTCAACAGGCAGTTGGTATTATGAGATAAAAGGATGCTGTTCAGTCTGATTAATCAAACCCCCTTATGCTTGCCAAAGCCTAATTATTCTTTGATCTACATTAATGACTTCAGAAAGCATGGTACACCTGGTGGGAGTTCTCAATGGGGAGCATTTTAGACTAAAAGGAAAACTCCTCCCTGTGTCACAAAAATCTAATTTGCTTATATCAGTAGAATCAATTGTTTTATACAGAAATGTAGTCTCCCACAGGTACTGTTGGTTGTATGGAAAGATAACGAATGCAGTTTTTGCCAGTATCAAAAAGCTATTGTTTGACAAATAGCAAACTCCATCTCAGGGTGACTTTATAAAACACATTGCTATTGCATACAATTGCTGTATGTAGCTTTTGATGGAACAGTCTGGCTGTAACTCACATGAGCACAGACACACATAGCTCATAGTTCTCTGCATTCTCAGTGAGATGAATGGGCTGCTCATATCCCAATTTAAGACTCAGCAGGAGATTAATTTCCAATCCAGATCCAGAAACTTTCACATGGATAAGGATGACACTGCATCACAAAAGAAAAAAAGCCAACAGACTATGAATAAAGCAATTCATCCCAGCTATACATGATTAAAAAACCTCTGTCATTGAAGCAAAGCAAACTGCTGAAAGCATAAGGCCTGTTGCTTGTGCAATGGGAACTCATATCAGGAATTTACTACATCAAATGGTACTTTATGGCCTTATAATGGTGGAGACATCCAGGGCCAACAGAAATACAGAAAAATATGATAGAATTATTTATAGCAAGTCTACTTGGAACTGCACTGATTTATAACAGAAATTTTAAGGTTAGCATGAGTAACATATGAAGATGTGCATGTGAGCACTAGACGGAACAGTAGAACAAAAGTTTAAAGAACAGTCTACATTTGTAACAAGATCAAGCTATAGCAAACTAATGTCCACAGGGATCTTTTTTGGTTTCTTCCATACTGTTGAGGGTAATCTTGGGAAGAAGGCATCCTTTACTTTACAAGAAATATTTGCTCAAATCCCAGAGCCAGGAACACAATTTCCTGTGCATTTGTGGACAAGACCATATGGACAACCCTCTAAACCAAGAAGCTGATACAATTTACTCAAGAATTTAACAAAAGAAATGAGGAATAAAGATTTTATATAAGAAAGAACTGCATCAAAATAGCTGTTGTCTGTGGAGTGTTTCCCTGGATGCATGAATATTTGAGAGCCCTGGAATAAATTAGTGCTGGAGTTTTGCAACAAAATGACAGACATGAATTTTGTTTACCAGAGAGTCTGGGAATGTATTGGTTTCACAGCCATATATGGAAAAATGGAGTAAATCTGTATGGTACCAATTGTCATTCAAAACATACCCGCCAAGGTTCCTGGTGTCCAGCTTCAAGATATTGGCTTCCCTCAGTGGTTATTAAGCTTAATATCTATAAGATCCAGTGAGAGAAGACTTGACTTCTTTTTTAAAAAAACAAAACAAAACAAATAATTTTTCTGATTTAAAAATAACTGAAAAAAAATAGCGGTATGCATCTAGACAAAATAATCTAGATAAAATTTATCCTGATCACCAGTCCAGACCCAAAGAGCCCAGATGAACTTCTGAGAAGTAATTCTCCCTAGGATTCATTGTTATTATTCCACACTACCACATATAGCTTTGCTTAAACTACAAGTTTAAGCTAGAACTACAGAACAAAGAATTTCTTTACAGCTTAAGTCCGAGAAGCAGTACAATGGTTGTTTAGGCAAACATATATTGTATACAAGATCAAGTTCTCAGAGAGAACTCAAGCCATTACAAGGATTTAGTCAGAGCTGTTTCTTCCTGGTCTTCATTAGGTCTTTGAATACTTCATACCCATTGCTGCTTTCAGTCTTTCAAAGTTCTTACTGATGGGCTGGATCCTGATACCAGGAACTTCCACAGGGAGGCTGGAAGAGCAGCACAGAGTGCTTCAGATCAGAATTGAAAATACCACTTTTTCACATCTGTTTACATGATCTCATTTTTTTCTTCAGGGCTTTCATCCCTTTTACTTCTGCATGCAGCACCAAGCAGTGTGCAAAGTGCTCAACGGTGAGAGTTTGCAGGTGCTGTCACAAGAAGCAGCAGTAGAAGACTTAGCAGAATGCAACTGGAGAGAGTCTTCTGCCATCAACTGCTTCTGGAACTCAGCTTATTTACCAAAGCAGGAGAGGACAAGACTTAAATCAAGCACAAGACAGAAATGATTAAACAGTTTGACAGAAAGATCAATGATGACATGACTTTGCTTCTTTCTTCAGCATATTACAACCACATAGTGTTTTCTCTTGCAGCAGAATTCATTAGTTTAATGTGAAATGCTGTGGGAAGGGACAACAATCACAGAATTATAAGAAAGGTTACATGTTTGTCTCGGTTAATGTTGCCCAGATCTTCTCTTTTTTGCTTATTATTATTATTCATTTCTCCATTTCAATAAGATTCCTGCCTATATTTCTTTTTTTTTTCATCAGATGACTTTATTTTAGGTCCTTTAAATTCCAATGCCCTGGGCATAACCTGTCCACATATCTATGGGTCAGACTCTGTGGCTGTACGTGGCCATGAGAAAGCACAGAATTGAGAAGAGAGGTACAAACCTGCTGGTTATAAACCAACCTTTTCCATTCATAGCAGCCAGGTGTTTAAGTACCTACGTACACAGACACCTACAGTGCATGTAACAGCAGCAAATCTTGTCCTGCCAGCCCACTGATAAGCTCTCCCCATTCAAGGGACCAAAGCTTAGTTGATATCAACCTATTAATGGGACTTCACTTATTTATAACAGCAGATGTTCTTGCCCTGTTATGTTTGCTTTGTACTACCATTTCCTTCTCATCAAGAAACAAACTCAATTATACTTTTCTCTGCTCCAGGCGTATCTAATCAGCAGGCACCTTCCTCAGTAAGTCCAGCCATTTCAAATACCTGCTCTCACATGCAGATATCTCAAGAAAGAAGTGTTACTTCTATGCCTCTTAAGGGGTGCATGCACATTCATTAATCTTTCTTTCATCTCACAGAATGTTAATAAAACAATCACCTCCCTATCCCCAAATTGGGTAGGTCCTAATTAACATGCTAATTGGGCAGATCTTCCCTAATGACTCCCAAACCTCAGCAGTAATATGTTATTTAGATAGAAAAGAGTTATCTAAAAGATACGTAAAATTAAAAAACTGGCAAGCCAGAGCACAGTTTGGATAGGGAAAATACTGAAACGGACCTTTCTGCTGCGAGAATTAAAATTCTCCACCTGCCTATGCTACAGATCATAGATTTACAGATTCAGCACCTTGCGAGGTTCAGAGCAAGAGGCATTCTGAAGGCAATATACAGCTGTAATAAAGAATAGCATTCAAGTGGAGAGAAATAACATATGAGTAACAATGAAGTTTTTAAATCTATTTATTAAACCTGTTTATTTTAATATCTCTCTAAATAAAGCTGGCTTTTATTGTCTGACACAGAAATGTACAAGTTGTTTTGCAAACCCAGCAATGCCAGAAGCTCTGGCAGTTTGTATTCATGAGCAACTTCAAGATGGATAGTTCAAGTCTTAATGGAATTAGTCCACTGGGGCTAGTATTGTGTTTATGCAGTTAGAGGCTCAATATAATCAAATTTCTGTGCATTTGCTCTCTTCAGAAAATAGGACTCAATAATAATTTAAATCCCCTGTTAAGCTAAAATGAAAATATTGGCAGATGCCATAGAAGCCATTGTTCTAAAGTTTTCTTTCATGCACACCTCATAGATAAAAGCAGAGTTTTGTTAGTAAGAAATTAGAAGTTCTGAATCTTATAAAACAAATCCTTTGACATGTCTCTCTTGAAACTCCTACTGCAGAAGTCCCTGCAAACATGGTTTTACCCTACTGCAGCTGCACATGTAGTTGATGAGCCCACTGGAGCATATTGGCTCTGAAAAGTGGCATTTCTGTAAATACCACAGATACAGCCTGGCAGAACTGCCTCACACCCCAAGGTTGTGTTAGGGAGGACAAATTCAGTGTGTTGGGACCACATAGCAGCAGCTCACCCCAGTCTTTGCAAATGATACAAACCTGAAGAGTGTGCTTTGTTCCTACACTGAAAAACCTCAGAGAAAAAAACAGATTATTTTTTTATTTTGCTGTGCTTTTGGAACATGCAGAAGGAGAAATACTGGCATGGGGATACCATAGTATTATTTTGTACAGCTTTCTGGACTTTATTTAACTCCATTCAAAAAACCATAAAAAGGAGTGAAAATATTTCACTGTGATATTTTGTTTCGTGATGCAGAATGATTTTTCATTATAAGCTGTTTTTTTTACAAGATTTCTAAAGCTTAGATAAAATATTTTTGTCCTGATTTCTGCTATTTTTTCCAGTTTTAGTTTTTGTGACCCTTGTTCACAAAACCAACATTTTTTCTCTCCTTTCCCACCCCTCATTTTACAATGGCTGCAAATAAAAACCTCTCCACCTATTTTTGTACTTGTCCCTGCATAAGAAAGACGTACAAGCAATGAAATAGTTGTTACTTACAGCTGTGATAAACCAAGAAAAAATGAGTACAACAGCTCTGGACAGTTTAGTACCTTTCTTTTCAACTTTGTATATCCATGCAAACCTCCTCCCACTTCTGAAAGCCCAGTTAATAAAGAATCTGCTGGTTTCATTTCCTGGCAACTGCAATAAAAACACTGGCTTTAGATGTGCAATCAAAAGTCCTGTTAAGGGGTCACACCTTACTCCCCTAAAGCCAATGAGGTATTGACTTAGCAAAGCCCCTTAGCTCCTTCGGTACCATACTGCTGCTCTTACTTTGATATAAGGCACAGTTTATAGCATACATTCAGGTAAAACTACAGAACAAGAGGCATCAGTCTGAATAGACAAGCCAGAGTCCAAGTAATATAAAATATAGTCTAAAAGAAAGCTCTCCTTTTTTATGTATGCAACAGTGAAGCGCCTGGGATCACAAAGACACACCTCTTCCCATCTACTTTGTTTTGAACTATATCAGTAAATAACAGTGCAATTAAATGACTGTAGCATGTATTGGGCTGGCCTGTGTTTCTTGTTGGTGTTCTGTGATATAGCATAATGGGGCTAGAAAGCCTTTGGTTTGAAATTGCTGCATTACAGACCAGGCTGTTATTTCATAGCAAGTTCTTACGGAGCATCCTCATCCCTGCCTGACAACTGGGTGATTACTTTTGAGCACACAGAACTTCTTTACAAAACCATTAAAAAGTACCTGTTTATGGTGTCTTCATTCACCGACAGACAGAGGGTCTGGCAGCGATAGGAATCCTGGCTGGTATTTACAAAAAAATAAGTCTCCTCTCTTGTTAAATTTCAGCTGGACCTTGTAAAGATCTCACTCCACCCACACATCAGATATTGCATATTTTGGCATTTGACTGGACAGGAATGAGGGACAGCAAAGCCACCTCTGTGCTGCAGGGCAACTGCTCCGTACAGCTCACACACAGCACTGGTCTGCTGATCATCTCAGTCTCACAACTTTCCAGCCCAGGCACCATGTTTTCGTCCTAGTGAAAGCAGAGAGTGGAGGAGAACTGCACATGGCAGGACCCCACCTCACCCCAAAGACACCGCTAAGAAACACTTTCTAATCCCACAGCAGACATGCAGCTTCTGGGCCAGCACCCATGTTGTGTTACTCCCTACTCAGGGTGGGTAAGGATCATACCCCTGCACAATTTGATGGTTCAAGATAATGTTCTGTATGTGTGAGAGTCCACACTGAAGAAAGGGCACCATTCCAGATGCCTAACAGGGCTTCCCAGGATCTTCAGCTCTCCAACTTATCCCTAACAGAGCCAGGTAATCTGATTCCTGCTCAGGTGATCCTCATAACTCTGGGTTACTATTTGCCCATATAACTTTTGCAAATATGATTTCATCATGAAAAATAGTTTTAGAATTGAGTTTTGCTAGTAAAATTGCATTTGAACTGAAAGAGCACATGCGATCATCTTTGTGAGTGTGCCAACTCTGGTTAATGGGTAAGGCTGTAAGCCAAGTTGTGTGTAAATGCTAAAGAAAACAAATAACTCAACAATTTCCTCCCTCCAATTTCCAGGGAGGATGCAAGGATTCTACCAGGAGGCACCTGCAGCAGGAAGCAGCATCCCAGGAGAGGGAAGTAGCACCCACTCAGATCCAGAGTAGCACAACGCTGTTCTGTACTCCAGCTCATCCAACACCCCGGTGCAAAACAGTATTACACAGGCAAATTACTCAGTTACTTTCCTCCTAGTAGCACCTCTGGAGTGTCACAGTGTGTGCAGGCTCAGACAAGGCACTGGGAGAATGAGGACAGGTTTTTTTTCAGCACAGCTCAATACCTCAGTCCATTCTTGTACCTGCAAGGGACAGCAGGAAAGAGAATATCCCCTTGGAAGGACAGTCAGGATAACACAACAGCTGGATGCTGCTGGCACTACATGGACTACTGTGAAAGAAACCAGCAGAGCTCTTTTATACAGCTTTTTACCCATATTTATTTATCTATAAATACCTATATCTACATAGATGTACTGTTTTTTCTTGCTATATAGCCTCTTGCTAGTGCTAATATTTCTGTGTATCACACCACGGCACTGTGCTGTGGAAGCTCAGCTTGAAGGAAAGGCAATCATGGAAAAAGGCTCTCAGACATAGGCTTGAAAACAATGGAGCCAGAGAGAAACAGCTTCAGGGTGAGGTATCTTATGAGGTGTGTTTTCCTGACAGAAATACAGTTCCCTCAGCTGTATTCACATCTTCTGCACAATGGCATCATGGTTCAATGATAAAATAAATCCATCTTAGATCAGACCTACTGCAGCTGTGAGACACAAAGCACTGATCCAGTATAAATTTGCTCTGCTGATTCAGATTTGTTAAAAAAAATGTTGACAGGCTAACTTTTCACTGGCAGGCTTTATGCTGGATCACATAACATCTGTCTGAAGCACTTTAACATTTTCAGAGATCCCATACCATCTTCAGCTACCAGAAAACAAACATATGTTCCTTATCTTACACTTTGGCTAATTCACTAGAGATGCAATTGCATGTCCATGTCTGATTTGGTTCAAATCTGTGTTGCTGGATGGTCATGTAAGTGCATCGATCTGGTATAAAGGCCAGAGAATAACATCTTCAGCCTTTGCTGGAACAGTTCCAGAATGTATTGCCCCAGGGAAAAGTCTCTGGTCTAAGCAGGAGGGGAGATGAGTGGTCAAGGTGTCAGGAAAAGTATGATCTGGAGCCAAAATCATGGTGTCCCTCTTAAGAATGGGTCTGACCTGAAACTCAAAACTGCTGTGGGCTTTGCTAAGGTTGGACAAGTAACATACATACACTTTAGGTAATATGGACTATGAAGTATTTAAAAGGCTTAAAACCAATAATCTTGCTCTTCTTCTTGAAGAAATATCCTTTTGCTCATTGTTTTGGAATTTTCTCCCTTTTATCTTTTTTGGTGTTTTAACAGAAAGAACTTTTAGCTGCCTGCAAAGAACAAAATAAAGAGAGAAAACTTGTGATTCTTAACCTTTTCTAAACAACAAAAAAGCATGTAGAATGTCCCCTGCCGAGAACTGAGTCATGATCCCCTACAAACCACCCCTGCTCAACTGAAGGTGAAACAGTTCCAAGTGAGCTCAAAAAGATCTCAACAGAGAAAAAACTGTTAGGCCCAGCTGAGGGTCTAACCTTGGTCTTTTTGAGATGACCTGTTTATTGAAGTTGACTTGTGGAGTGTAATAGATCAGAGGGTTTTCAAAATTCACTGAAGGATGTGTGGGCTGAAAGCATTAAAGCTATGTAAATGGAAATTTTCTTTCTAAAGAGTGAAATATGCAGATTTTGCTCATTGCTTCCACATAAACGAGTGACCAAATGGAGAGAAAACTGATCAAGAAAAATGTATGCATAATAAAAATGTGTACATGCTTCATCTAAAATTCATTGCCTCCAAAGGTTCATCAAATAATTACTTAATCTTGAACAGGTGCATGCACAATAAAATTTGCTTGCATTAGGTCTGAATAGAATTAATTTTTCTTGAGAATTTTAACATAACCAATACCCTCCAAATGTTCAGCAAGCGGCAACTCCAACTGAAAATGGCACTTAAGTAACTTGTATTTAAAAGGACCTACACAAAGCAGATTCTGAGCTGACATTTGTTGGTTTTAATCATGTACTTCATTGCAGAGTAGCAAGACCCTGAAGAAATAACAGAGCTACTGCATACAAAAGTTTATTAATGAGTCAAATCCAATCCATACATTGCTTTGCTCAACAAACATGAGAAGCTTTATGTCACAGCTGAAATATTCCATTACTGCTGTGAGCTGTGGAGAGGATATTTGGGCTCTGTAAAGGAGATGTTAGATCTTGTGCACATTGCAATGTCAGAGTTTTCTTTGCTTTCCAAAACCTCTGCAGGTAGGTCAAAGGACTGGGGCCTCAGGCAGGGTTTGGGGGTATTGCTCCTCAGTGTGGAAGGAAAAGCAGAGTCTCACTAACATTTTTGGAGCAGAACTTAGAAGAAAGATTCACGCCACCCCCTTCTTTTGGTAAAATCCCTTCTGTGCTGACAGCAGGATTTTTTCCAACAGACTTCATTTTTAAAAATATCTGCTTCTATCAGGTTTCCTTGAATAATTTTTATTGTTGGATCATCTGTCTTGAAATGTGAGCTGCCTGTAGAATTGCTGTCTTAGGTCACTAATGTCCTGTAACCTCTGTCCTCACTGGTCTCTGCAATGTTGTTGCTGTAAGAAATTCCTTAACTGCCAGTAAATTACATTACCCCCCCAAACCTTCTTCCTGCTTGTACAAACCATACAGCAGGAGACTCTGTTGCACTGGTTAGTAGAAAGACTCCCACTGACTTCACTTCAGTGACAATTGGATCAGATACCTGGTAGGTGTATCTAAAATTCACAAAGCACCACTTTGGAAACACTTAACAAATGTCACCATTTGCTGTAGTAAGAGGAGCTGCTTGCCAAAGATTCAGCCCCTACTGTGAACAAAGGGATGAGGGATGTTCTCGGTTTACTGCGGATCACTATCCCTTGCAGCACCCGCCTGCCTGTTTCCATGCTCAGCTATGAAACAAAAGAAGTTTTACCATAATCACAGGAGCAAAGGCAGACTTTCCTCTCCCCAAAGCTGAATGAGTTCAAAATACTTGGGATGACAGATGACCACATCCGTAGACAAGATGGGTAGCAGCCCATATAATTTTGTAATTAAGCTATGTTTGCAAGGTTTCTATTTTGGAGAAAAAAATAACAGAACCTCTTATAACTGGAAACGGAATCAAATGAATTCCACTGTCTTTATTCTGGCAGCTGAATTCCAGTAATGCTTAGAAATTGCCATGTTTGTAATGTAAATATACTACTGTCGCTGCACTGAAATAGATTTCTTCTTTTTCCCTACTCATCAAAGTAAAAAAAATAAAAAAATAATAAAAAAATTGCTCCACCTGCTGCTGATCAAGAATTTGGAGAACATTACCCAGACTACTAGTATTCTGCACACACTGCCAGGTGCACAAATACCTCACTAGCATCTCTCCCTCTCTCAATCCAGTTAATTGAATCGTAGCTTGATTAGGTTCAACACATAATTAAAAAAAAATTCCCATTTTGAAAAATTTTGACCTACCTCAGTGAATAAAAGAGTGGTAAGAAACATCTCTGCAAGAAAAATCAGGCTTGCTAGTCTCATCTGAATAGGTGTTCAGTTTTGTGAGCACTCAGCTTTTTTTTTTCTCCCTTACTTATACGTCTCTCAGTGCTGCAAGACAAATGAGCTGGCAGATACCACAAAAGGTCAAAAGACAGCAAGAGAAATTTCAGCATAACTAGATTTTCTCATCCATGGCATGGTCCTGTAGCATACAGGTGGGATTTCTGCCCTCAGTATATTCTCAAACAGGACTGCTACAGCTGCACTTACCAGGGGAGGCATTGCCAAAGAAGAGCTGACCTGTGCCACACCGTAGCTCCATCCAGCTGGGTGTCCTGCCTCCTCCAGCAGCCATCAGAGAGCATTTCTCTTCTGCAGGCTGCAGTGCCTCAGTCTAAAAATCAGGTGAAGCACAGCACAGGAAACCCCAAAGATGGGGAGAGTGGTTGGTTTGCCTATTGAATTCAGCTGTAAGAGAACTAACTGTAAAGGGAAGGAACTGTAACTAAGGAATTTTGCATCTGAGAAAACCTTCCTTGACCTGCAGAACTGACAGACCATTTTTATGGAAACCTCCTTTTTTATGGAAATGCTGTGACAGAGCACCCCTGTGCTTCTTAATTGTCCAAAGGGCTTCTGTATTTGCCAAAGGAACCGTGGAAATCAGCTATGAGAGTGGCTGTGCCAGACAAACCCTCTCTCCAGCTGTATCTTCAGCTTGTTTCTCTCTTTCCCCAGCTGACAGTTCCTAAATTCCCTGCTCACCACCCTGGGGTGGTCTCCAGCATCGCTGCCAGGCCAAATCTCAGGACACAGTCCCATCTCCTGCACAGCTGCAGCAACACTGAGCCAGCTGATGC
The DNA here is from genome assembly GCF_000700745.2 of Antrostomus carolinensis. Classification (NCBI taxonomy): domain Eukaryota; kingdom Metazoa; phylum Chordata; class Aves; order Caprimulgiformes; family Caprimulgidae; genus Antrostomus; species Antrostomus carolinensis. The sequence goes on from NW_010317726.1 coordinate 45,081, forward strand.
AGAAGTGCAGAAGATTGACACCCAAAGCTCTGCAATCTTAGCAAAATCTGGGCTGTTTGACAAACAATGCCTAGAAGAGAGCAGAAGGTACAAGGGGACAGAGTAGAGCCACGCTGTCAGCATCCGCAGCATTAACAACTTTGCAGCTTCTCAGTGACCTTGTGAGTAACAGTCAGGACTGAAGGCACCTGAAGGCCCACATGAAGGCTGGCTTTGAGCCAACACATGCATTTGCTGCCTGGCTTTGTGATCAGATTTGAACCTTCAGCCCTACCATCACTGCACACTTTTCCACCTATCAACCCCCCCTTCTTTCCTGGATTACAGTAGGACAAGATTCAGAGCTGTTGTAAATCAGCACACCCCCAGTAAAACTAGCAGGGCTCTGCACAACTGATCACTCATCTAGAAGGGTCCAGAGATCTTACTGCTTTGTAAAATATTAGGCATGACACAGCAGTGATGAATTTGACTAATTCGGACAGAGTTGAAGTCCCATCCATTAGCATCTGTATAATATTTCCATTTCCTTGTTTATTGAAAACTAGTGTTTCCTAAATACTCACTGAGGGTACTTTTTTAATAGAATCCACTCAAATTCTATTTAACAAGCTCTTGAATAGAGCCTGCTCTTCCAAATTGTTTTTCTGTTTTGGGCAAACTTCAGTGGAAGACAGGCCAGCTCTTAGCATCTAGCTTTGCTGTGTTCATTGCCATGTGTTAAAAGAAAAATCCCAATCCCCTCAATAAACAAAACACAAATCAAGAACTAAGAGCTTTCAGCTGCATTCAGTTGTCAAACAGGCTCTGGAGTATTAACAGATGCAAACAGTATGTATTTTGGTGCAATTAATATAGAGAAGGAAGATTGATGATGCAGAATTAAGCAGCAGATTCTGAATTAGATCCTGTTTTTATGTGCTTGACTGGGGTGTGCTTTATTACAGCATGACACCCACCAGCACAGATAAAGTTCAGGGTCTGTCAGCATTTTCCAGTCTAAGTTAGGTCTGGTTTCCAGAGCAGGAAGGAGCTCTGGGCTGTAACTCAGCTGTTACCATTGTCTTGAATCAGTAGTTTGTCAAACAAGGTCTCCTCAGAGGACAGTAGTGTTTGTTCTGCTAATCCTTGTTCCACTGGTTTGACCTTTTTAAAATTAAAGGAGAGTTTGAAAGGAAAAGTATATGCAGGTCAGGGTTTCCACAATTTCAGATAATGTCTTATGGCTTGAGATACTGTGTTTTATAACTGTGAGCACAGAATGTGGATGAGATGCCAAGAACATACTGAAAGTTAAGCATACGCCCTGTCAGGTATTTGATACTAATCCTTTCCGGGAAAGACCTTTAGGTCACAGGCTACAAAGTGAGAACTAGTTTAGATTCCTTCAAATCACAAAGTTGGCAGTGTGTAACAATTTGGTTTGGCTCACTGTTAACTCAATGATAGATCTTTGTAAACAGCACAGCTGTTCTCAGTGTTTGTTCAGGTAGGCTGGAAGCAATGCAGTAAACGCTTCTATCAGCAACATAACTTCTGAAAATTTTAGAAATGACTATGCGAATTGGAAACTTAAAAACTGGTAAACACACATTAAGGAAAAGGAACTGCTGTGAGGCAATTTAAATAGAGAAACCATAGAACAAAGAAAAAGCAGCCATAGATTTTTTTGGCATATAAACAAGTTTTTCCTTAAAAAGTGTATGCACGTACAAAAATGAGAAAATACGTAGAAGAAAAAGTGGTAAAATATTTGCACCCAAGGGACACATAAGGTTCATCCAGCCATCTCTTTGGGGTCAGAAGAGAAGAGATTATTTAATTTAGCACTAGGTGGGAACTGCATCAGTTATGCTTATGCTGAACTCGGAAGTTTTTGATGGAGAGGTTCAGCTGGAATTATTAGCATGCTCAGAATAGGAGCCTGATCCTGTCGTGTCTGGGAGTCTGCCTGAGTCAAAGCTGTACAAAACCATCCCGAATAAGGAGCTGCTCTGCAGAGAGACTTTACATACGACAACTTGTCCTCACAACCAGAAATTGCAGCAAAAAAGCTGGCATGTCAAACTCTAGAGTATATAAAGACAATGATAAAACAATAAGACAATTAATATTTAGGACAATGAGTACAATCTTTTTAACTCATGAGGTTAAATAAGATATAAGAATTTAAAGAAAACTGTGCTGACTGCAGTGCATAGAGATCTTAAAAATTCTGTTCTAATTGTGGATTCAGGATACTAGTGAGAAATTGGCAGTAAGCTTATGTCACAAATTTGATATGTACAAACAAACCAAAGAAACAGAGGACATAACTAAAGGGAAAAATAAACCATCCCTGTCACCTGCAGTTATAAATGTCAGACCAGAGTCTGATTTTCCCTCAGAAGTAAATACTTAATGGCATGGTACTTACGACACCTGGGAAATGGCTTGGATGAGCCTGAACCATCAGCAAATAATGTTGCACATAATGAAATACTGTAGGTCCTTCTCCAGACACTGGTGCTGTGTGAGTAGACCTATTTCACTGTGGCTCTCCTTAGAGGACTGTGGTCTAAGGACTTTAAATTCTAGGCAGATAAATATTAATTTCTCCTTAAAAGTTGGAGGCTTACAATCACTGTGCATCCCTTCTGTATAGATAGATTTCTTTCATCTCGTTTGGCTGTCATGAGGTCCTACAATGTTTACAGCCACTCTGCAATCTCTCAGTAATTTATCCAAGATTCAGCAAGTTTCTCCATCTGCCACAATTTATTTATCCTTAAGGAGTCTGCTAAAGAAAAGACACTTTTGGATTTCTATGCTCAAAAACACAGTGCTAGCCCTGATTTAAATACCAAACACACCCTTCAAATAAGGTCCCAACTGATGTCATAATTCCACTGATTAAACCATGTAGCTTAGAAGTAAAATTTTATATTTTCCAACAGGGTTTTTTTTGTGTGGAATATTTTAAATATTCACTTCAGGCAGGATGCTATTTGAAGAGGCACTTCACCTAGGGATTTTGGTGTGATTTCTAGCTTCATTCTAGTCTCAAAGGAGACTTAGACTTTATACTTGTGAAAGGTGTTTCATATGGGAAATCACACAGTGCTTCACAAATAAATATTAATGTATCATAGCGAGGAAGCAGAAAGGTTCAGATGGTCAACCTAAGGCACAAACACGTGCTTAGCAAATCACTGCTTATGTACTTCACTTCAGGCATATGAGTGGAACTCACTGGCAATTTTCTGGCTTCATTTAATTAAATAACTGCTTAGAGATCAAATTTGTAATGAGGAATGGGTTGGTATTGTTATTTTACTAGTTCAAAGTTGTGAAAAACCTTCTGTTATGTATATATTTAAAAAGCAAGTCTAAATTATTTCTGTTAATAAGAATTAAATTTATACCAAGAGATGAAAAATAGAAATATTTTAGTTGACCTAAAGTTCCTTTTTTTTCACCCTCTTAATTCTGCTTTTCTGAAAAAATAAGAAAATTATTTTGTTTTTGTTTTTGTTTTTTTTTTTAATGCCAATTTTAAGACCTGGAAAATTCTGAGAGAATGAGAAACACTTCCTACATAAGCTGATTTATGAATAATCAAAATAAGGATTTAACTTCTAACGTCAGGAGTGTGTATATTAAACTACACTATGTGAAATACAAGAGAAACAAAACTGCTTGTTTACTCTTGTAAGGTCATATTTAAGCTGGAAGTTACTTTGGACACTGATTCCATATGTGATTGTGTCTATCCTTTAACAACATTTTCAAATTTTTAATTGCATTTGCTTAATCCATTTAGAAGACAGATTTATTCAGAGAAGTCATTCCTCTTCCAAAATAAGAGTAACCACCCACAGAGCCAATTAGGGCCAGTTAAATGGCTTGACATTCAAACTTTGCATCTTATTCTACACTTTCTTGAGTATAAATGTAAATCTTGGTTCACCTCTTTCTCCTTCCCTTATTGCTCTCTCTTATCCAAGGCCATTTGGGACAGATAATTCAATGAGTGGTGAGATAACATTTGCCTGAATAAAGACACTGCTTGAGCCTTCTGCAGATGCACACTGAGTTTCCATCCCACCCCCTCCCCTACAAGCGTCCTATGCTGTCACGACTCCTCCATGAGATGCTGTCACATTGCTAAGGCACAAGAAGTTAGAGCCATCTGCTTGCTTCAATTAATTACAGCTTGCTTCTGAGATTTCTGCTGGGACTTTCCCTTTTCAGGCACGCTGAAATGAGACCCACAAGCATTAGGGGAATTGACCACATTATCCCACCTTTTAAACAAGAATAAAAAGAGATGCCCTTCCTCAAGCAGAAAAATGGTATTATTTCAGCTCCTGCAGAAGTGACTGGCGATGTCTTTCTCTGCAAATGACTACCACATACACAAATACAGCTAGGAGAGGCTGAAGTGTCAAGAATGGTTGAATTTTCAGCTACTTGCTCTTTAATAAATAATGACAAGCTGTGTTTGGAACTCAGCAAAGAAACTCTATTGCCTTTCTCCTGCCAGGATGTCTTTATGCATTACAGGATTGGACACAGTTTCCTGACACAGCAAGGTTAGTGTAGTCATGCACTTGAAAAGACAACTGGGTGATATTCAGGGTCCACAACTGATAAGTATTAAACCATTCAGGTGTTATGTTGTTGCTTTGTGAGCTCCTCCATTTGCTTCTTTACTGGAGACATGTCTTATGAGGAGATCTACAACGAACACAGTGACTTATGGGTCTCATTGCAAAAGAGGACTGTTCATAACTCTGATAGCGAGATTTTTCTAAGTACCTAAAGTGAACACACGGTAACTTAATTTGCCAATTAGAAACAGAACTGCTGGCTTACAGCCTAAGGAACACCATGTTATATCTGATTTAGCCTCTCCTCCCAAATAAGCATGACTAATATAATTCCATAGCTGAAGTAGAATTTTAGACAGTAAGGAAGGTCATGAAGCAAAAAGCCCACTCACCTTTATGTGAACGCTCATGTAAACATATGATGTTGAAGCTTCTGTTACAAAAATATTGAGTCATCTGCCTAATTATCTCCAAATCATCGAAGTGAGATTTCCATCATCTTCTAGTTCCTCCACGATTAATCTGAGGTAGCTCTGTGATTAGGTCCTGGAGTATCATTTACTTGCCACCAGCTTTATGACCTACTTCAAGCACAGCTTTGCAGCATAAAAAAACCAACCTGACTTTTACTAGATTGCTCCCAAATTCACTAAAACCTCCTTCTCATTAGCTGCAATGTGATGCTAAACACTAAATAGTAGGCTAAATCTACCTGTTTCAATGTTGCTCAAAGTCAAAGCCAACTGCTCCTTGGGGCTCCTGAGAAATAGGTACATACTTCCCTCCCAGGAGAATTCAATGCACTTGTTTATTTTAAACTAGCATCTGCTAGCTTGTCCCAGCTACAACGAGAAACATGAAAAGGAAGTTAAGTTTGTGAAATGTTTCAGATTTGTCTCTCACTGGTTTCCAGTGCCTGCCACAAACGCAATGAATTACTCTGCCCTGCGCTCACAGTGAGCGCGAGGGTTGCAAGGTGAAACGAGAGCAAGCTAGTAGTTCTCTCATTAGTAGCTCTACTGCTGGCAGGAAAAGCACCAGTGTATCTCTTAGTTTAGCCTTCATGGAATAAGAAACCTGAAAGTAACCTGTTCTTTTCACACTGCCTTCAGAAGAGCCTTATCATCCTCCACCAACAAAACCTTGGAGCTATTGTTCTGAAATGCAAACAAAGTTAGAGTTAGGGAGCTTGGAAAGTTCCAAGGAGGATGACATATTTATTAATTTCTTCATTAATTTCCACCTTTTTTTCAAAATATGCATAGATGTCTAAAGCCTGAGGTTCATAAGTCAATGAACAAGTGCCACTTTAAGAGATTGACTGCAAATAAAGAAACATATATATATATATCCAGCTGTTAAAATGATGCAGTCCATAAATGCCATAAAACAATGACTATAAGAGCTGCACATCTGCTACTTCTCTTTTTCCTTCCTATCCTTTTTGGGTAAGGATGTCCTTCAGATGATTCCTTCTTGTAAAAAAAATGGAAAGGAAGGTGGGAGGAAGTTGCGAATTAAGAGTTTTAAATCAGAAATGCAGGTTCTGAACTCTTTTTGATAGAGAACTTGGAGTCCAACACTTCAAAAACCTGAAACCTAATTTCTCTCTCCCACTCCCAGCAGAAAATTAGGGACATGGTAGGTTGCAGCATTAGCACATTAAAGTCTCTTACTCCATTCTTGCCAACAATCTGTTTTTGGGTAAACTTGCTAACAGCTCCGTAAACCTTCCTGGATTAATCTCAGCTAGTGAATGACATTTGCAAGGATTAGGTGGCTCAGATTACAACCTTGGTCTGGAACTCCTTTAAAGATACTCAAATTCAATAATCTAGTATGAACAATTAAATTAGAGATTTATCACCAGTCAGTTTAGCTAGAAAGTTCTTCACACTAAATTATTACATTTCATTTTCTCCAATAAATCAAGGCATTTATTCTCCCTGTCATCCATCATCTGCTTGTTATTTGCCTGGTTTAAATATTTTAGCAAGTGCTTTAAAAATGTTTGCTGTTTAAAAATTTAGGTGGTGAATAAATTTACCAGTTTCCTATTTCTTAAGCCCCACTGATGCCAGAGACTAGATATTAATGGGAAAGCTTTTCTGCTGAGCTCTCACCACAAGGATCATACACGTACGTTGTTGTCAGAGGGTTTAGCGCTGGACTGAATCAGTTCAGTGCTCTTAGCACACTGTTCCTTTCAACATCTGTAAATGAATAAAGCGTGTTTGATGAAAATCTGTCACGCACTAGTCATCTGTATTAGCAGATTTTTAAATTTTCATGAGAAATATGTTAGACTTTAATAATAATAAAAGACTCAACCTTGCCTGCATGGAACATACGCAGGGAGTAAGGGGACATTTTTTGCATACAGAATAAGGACTTTTAAATGTACGAACTATACAGCAGAGCTTACATCAGTGATGGCAAAGAAAAACGTACATTGTCTATGAACTATTCACAGGATACAAAGAACATAAGAATAAAGGAAGGAGAATTGATAAAAAGTATGTACAAGGAAACACACTGCATTTATTCAGATTGGAAAGAGGGGAAGAAATAATTTTTCTTCAGGAAGACCAGGCAACACCTCATTTAAAGTCTCATGAAAATCCTGTATGCCTAAAGCTGAGTACACCTCAACGTTCAGTTAGTGCTGGGTTCAGCTGAAACAGAAATTTGAGAATTACTTTTCAGGAAAAAGCAGCTGCATTGTAGCCAAGGAGTTATCTTGGCCTTAGAATTGGGCCTGTTGTATTCTTTCCCCAGTCTCTCTGGGTTTGTTTCCTGGTAATTGTGGGTCTCTGAAAAACATCCCTTATTAGTCAGTAACAGCTGAATGATCCTTGTTCTGGGCAAAAAATGAAACCAAAACCCCTAGAGATTTAATCAAGAGCATAATGTGAACATTAATGATTTCTCCCCTCTATACTCAATCACCAAACTATCCATGGACCCAAGCAATGGGTCAAAACAGAACCTCAAACATCTTTGAAGCACGTTAAAGAGTCAGCCATTTTTCATGTTCTCCCTTCTGCTGAGATCAGTCAGAAAGACAAACAGCAGCCCGCTATTACTAGACAACAATCCTTTGATGGAGCTACACAGCCTGCAAGAGTTTTGCACAGCACATGCCTTTGCAAAGTACATGTTGGCCACCTTCTGGATTCATACTTCCACATATAAAAAACCTTACTGAAAGATTTGCTTCACTACAGAGCAGACCATGAACAGTAATTTAAGAACCTGTCTGGTTAAACAAGACCTGCTAGAAATGAAAAATTACATTCCTGATACAAGGCAATTACTGCAGTTCCAGCCATCCAGTCAGGAGCAAGGTATAAGGGAGTGTTTCCTGCATTTAATTTCCTACCCAGTCACAGGTATTAATTAACTTGACTTTTCAAAAAGGTGCTGCCTTTGACATTTGAGCACATGCAGATTTTACAGAGATTTGTAACCATCTGGTTTTTGAAAACTTATTCTGGTCTCTGTGACCTGACTGAATAGCCGTGCAGCGTGGCATTTAACTGCTGGAAGTTATTCTGCTGGATAGAATAATTTTTTTCTTCCTTCATCCAAGATATTTGACCACTGTAGTAAGGGAACAAATCCTGGTTCAGATAATTCTGCTGACTTTTCAACAGCAGTCACAACTTCTGTGGACTTTATCCAGGGGAAGTAAATAAGGAGCAGATTAAGAGCTCTCTACCATGCTGATTTTCTGATTAGAAAGTAGAGAAGGTGGGTGAGTAAATTACATTTAAGGGGATCTTTGAATAATGAAGCACCAGGAAAATCATGATGCACTGCAAGATTGAGAAGCACTATGGAGATTTCCCCCCCCCTCACCTCAAAATTTAACACTTTTTCCAAAAGGGAAGCCTTTCCTAGAATTATGATTGGGCTAGTAGGCCTGGCTGAGGGTTCTGCTCTTCCCAGTATTTGGAAGAAAATGTCTTACTACTAGCCTAAAGTTTTTTCTGGTGAAAAAATAATTTCCAATTTCTGTTCACGTTATATCCCAAGTTTTCATCTAGTTATTGTTACATAAAAGCAGCTTGATCATTTTCCTAACCTCAAAGCAATAAGTCTACTGCATCTCCATAGGCAACACATTCTCCCCTGCAACCCATCTCTGAACATGAACAAAACTCTACACATATACTGGTGCATACAACCCTCATCAGCTGCTGCATGTCTGCTTAAATCTTCCTTTTTTTTTTCTGTAAGTAGGAAAATGTCTTCATCAGTCCTGCCCTGGGCATCCTTGGATAAGGTAAATTTAAAGTTTGTGCTGTGGTAGCCTCCCTGATATATCATTGGCATGAGAACTCCACAGACACACTGTGAGCTGATACAGTGCTATGGCTGCTGCCAGATGTTAACATCAGCAGCCAGATACCTGGACTCTGAAAGTCCTGGCTGCACGTAACTGATTATCCCCCTGTCTCTCATCAGTGTTCCTCACAATTCTCATTTATGATCTTTCCACCATACTTACAAGTGCCTAGCTGTTAATAAGCACTGTCACTCCAGTTATTATGTTTCAGATAAATACATTGCAGTAATTAACAGAGAGTAACAATTTGATTTCAAAGACACTGGCATGCCCCAGTATGAAAAATGACTTGACTGTCACTGCAAGCTCAGCTAGTCCTCCATTAGATTTTATGTGCAGTTCACATGGGGAATCATACAGAAATCCCTCATCAGTAAAATTATATTCATTAGCCGTCAGTTTAGAAATGAAGCTGGTAAACCAAATTTATCTGCTGTCTGTGGGGTGAAGAGACTTTTGATAACAGCTTTTTAATTAGATGAGGCTCCTTATCATCAACATGCAGATAAGAAACTGCATGAAATACCTATACTTTGCAGAAATAGATCCTTATTTGATTTAGAATACAACAACAACAAAAATATTTTAACATCAAAAGTATTGGGGATAGGACTACTTATGAATAATAGCATCTGTATAAATTCTAGCAGAAACAGCTGCAGCAGAGATGAATGCCTGTAAAAATGAGCCTACTAGGAGAATCCTGTTCACATCAAAACCCTGAGAAATCCAGTGCCAAGTTAAACCTCCAGCCAGTTCCCACTCAGATGGGTAAGAACTGCCTCACACTCACTTTTCCTTATGGGACCTTGATTATAAAACATCCATCACACTTTCATCCCTTGTTAAATGATTTCTTCCAGGGGAGTTCTTTATTGGCAAGTATATCTAGTGCTTCCATATGCCAAGCGAGCAGGAAAAGCTGCAATAAAATGGAAAGATTGCATATCTCATACAGTCCCTGGTTGCACAGTTGTGTGCTTCTAGGGCACTCTGCAAAAGATATGAGGTTTAAATAAAGCTATTTCCAAGAAAATGGCTGCTAAGTTTCCCCTTTTGAACCTGCTAGTCACATAACTTCTCAAGTGGGAAGTAACCAAGAACGTGAATTCAGCTCTTCCCACAGGAGCACTGAAACTGGACTCCTGAGGGAACCCAGCTTCCTCACATCTAGTCTTATTCACACACTAAACTCGAGGCTGTCACAGGCTTTGCAAATGCAACACAATCTTTCTTTGCTGCTCTTCCCATAGAGAGAGGAGAAAAAACAAGCTACGGGCCAACAAGATGACTGCAAAAGCACATACGGGAACAGGACAGGATCTTACTCTTTGCCTCTGAATTTTGATAGAAGACTGCTTTTAACGCTGGCCCTGAACCTCCTCTTTGCTAACACATGGAGCATGGCAGAGTCTGGGCAGCCAGTAAGAGAACCAGGAGATTGCTGCATTTGTGTGTACCTTTGAAGATTTTGGTAGGCACCCATTTTTTTTCCACAGAGCAGTTTCCTTCAGCAGTTACTGTGCACACCTCAAGCTTCCCTCTAAACATTCTCTCATCATTTCCACACTGTATATGCAGAGATAACGTGCTTCTGGTACTCAAGGTCAGAGCTCTCATTTCCGTATTGAATGACCAAGGGCAGCATTTCCAGGTGACTCATTTGTCACCACTGTTGCCTCTGTCAGACTCTCCTAGCTGGAGGTAACCTTAACTATGTATTCCTACCAGAGCTGGTGCTCTGAAAGCAAAATATTATGCTCCGACTGCAAAGCTCAGAAAGTGTAACTTGGCACAAACCCTGCGCCAACAGAGATTGAAATCTTCCTGGGTAAAAAGTTGATCACAAGGTCCCAGGGCCCACCTCTGAAGTCTTTTGGAGGGACAGAGCTTCCACAGTGCAAACATAACAGCAAAAGCTAAGCCATAGTCCCTATTCTCTTCCTATCCTCATAGCAGATGGCTCACACCTTCCAACCTAGCCTGGAAAGATGTCTCCATGGTCCCAGACCTGACAATTGCACTGATTTCTCATTGTTCTGTGTAGGAGAAAGATTAATGTGGTCTGAGGAAAATGCAGAGCCAGCTGGTCTCTAGAAGCTCCTGGAACTGCAGGATTTCTAAGGTCCAGGTGAGGACATGACTGATTCTCAACCCTAAACATCCTTAACTTGAGCTAGGAAGAAAAAGCCTCCTCCTGAGGAAAAATCAAGTGTGCCAAATTCCCAGGAGCTCTTTGCCTTCTCCCAGTAGGCACACAGGGACCGGGAGCCAGTGCCTGCCATCACCCGAGTACCATACTGTCTGGCTTTGGCAAAGCCCTTCTGCTGAAGTTCAGTTAACAGACTTCATTAACATGCTTCTTCCATCCAGTACCTCTCACAGAGCACAGCTTTGAGTTTTCTCTCGAGGCAGGTAAAGCCAGCTGCCACGTAGCTCTTCACGGAGGCTGTTCGTGTTGTTACCAAGTTCCTTTGAAAATTCTATAATACTCCCCTGTCTGCTCAACACTGTATGGGAAAAGATCATTTCTAGGTTTGAAATAATTGCAGGGAGAGAAGAGTCAAGCAGAGGAGCACACACCTTTCTGAACAAAGACAGTTATTTTACATACCACACAGCATCATTGTAATTTAAATGATGTCAAGTGTAATTCTTAGGATCTCTCTGCTCCAAGCAATAAACTTCCAGACAGTTTTAATACCATTCAGTTGTCAAACAAAGCAGCAATTTACATAGTAGTGTACTACTGTGTCTGTGAAAGTCCCGACGCTTTCATAAGCCTCCTTGGTAGATGCTTCTGCTTCTAGGAATATTTACATTATTTTATTCAGTACAATGTAGCTCCATGGGTTCCAGTGGATTGAGCTGTCCCAAATGCATTATCTTTGAAACTATGGAAGTCTCTTGTGCTTCTTTCACAGAAGAAATTCCACTATCTGGTCTCAAAAGGCTTGCAGAAGCTCTCTACTGGCTTCAGCACATGACATTGCTCTTGCCTGCTGACTTAGTAATGAAAATGGTTTGCATGTATTCTCCTGCTTCTCAGCAAGCAAGAGGTAATGAGCAGAAAAAGCAATAATTCAATCCTGAATTTGATTCCTATTCTGCATACTAATGCTATTTTGTCATCCATGTCCCTTTCTGTCTCCAAATGCACTAAAGTCATTTTTCTTCAAGCAGTTGATAGGGAGGTTTGTCAGCACTGACCACATCTGATCCCAGCTGGTAGAGGGCACAGCAGGGCAACCACACCCCAGACAGCTACCTTTATTACAATGTCAAGTAATCCAATTAACATCTGCATTCCAAACATCCATAAACTCTGCTCAGGATTTTTTCTTCCCCAGCACAACCTGAAGACAATTTTTTTTCTTTGTTTTAAGAGTGTCTGCAAAAGAGCAGAATTCTCTCTGGTATCAGGAAGCAGGGTTTGTACTCACTGTCATTTCTATTTCAAGGTTTGAGGAGAGCTTGGGGCCAGGTGCCAGGTACATACACTATGGGAGAACCTCTGTTGCACTGAACAAGTATGACTGGGACAGGTTTGTAACAGACGATGTAAAACCTGAGGAACTCAGGGGCAAGAGGAGATTATATGAGCTGCTGTGATTTTTCTCAAAGTCACACATGGTGTTTGCACAGATCTCAAGAGCCTTGTGACCCCAGCCCATCTTAAAACCCCAAAGAACTTTATTCTTTACTCAAAATAGAGTATCTCACTTTGAGTGAAATTATGCACTGTGTGTGATATTGTGCATCAGAACTTGCTCATCCCACACAGAAGCAACTAAGTTCCTATGAGCAAAACCTGGTTTGTGAGATGCTTAACTTAGAAAAGCATCTTCTATTTTGGTAGGAATATGACCTCCAAACTGCTCTGGACAGTGCTATTTCCAGGAACCTCAACTAAACCTGAGTTTAGAAGACAGGCTGCTGCATTCGCCACTTTTGCATGGCATTATATCAGGAAGAATAGAGTGACTCTAAACACAGTTCTGCTTCCCATATAGCAGAGCAAGAAGGACAGAAAACAAGATGCTTTCCCATGCAGAACTGCTTGTGAATGAATATTCTAACTAGCATAACTATGCCAATAACTTCAGTGAGTGATCCTTAGGTTAAAAAAAAAAAACCCAAACCATCCCTCTCACTGGTGTGGGACACCAGCCTCATGTGGTAGATCAGCTTTACATAACATATTCAAGTTCTTTTCTGTATCAGGGGATCTCAAGAAATACCATTTCACACCAGTTCCCCTTACCTCTTATTGAACACTCCACACCTTTTAGTTGAACTGCATATATCTTGAATATAACCTAAGACTAAGGAAAGGAAATCACCCCCACCTACAGGAAGGAAAATCTGAGACAAAGCTTGAAGACTGGAATACACAGAAAAAAAAAAGTATATGCCTGGAAGTCTTTGTGTTTCAACCAGTTGTTTTTATCTTGGTAACAAGATCTGAATTGTGGGAATATCCATCCATTCATGGGGCTTCTCCTTCCACATGAACATTATCACTACAACAACTCCCTCCCTATCCTCCCAAAAAGCTACATTTCAGCTTATGAAAAATTATCTAGAACGTTTATAAAACAGCACATGCACATGATCAGCCAAGAACAGCTCTACTGTAGAATCACAGCTTAGCTATCTCTGCATGCACTCTGATGAAAATCTGATCCTTGTTCTTCTCTCCGTAGGGCAGTCTTGGCTCAGTCTCTGTGCTCTGATAACTTTGCTCTGAATGCAAGTAGCTGCAGCTCATCACTTTCCAGTATGTATGTTGTTTTGTTAGGTGTATGCTGAGCATTTTAAGAAGTACTGCAGTCATTAATGAACAGAATTTCAATCTGCTGTCATCTAGTCAAGTAAATGGTGGGGATTTTTACTCCTCTGCTGTCAAAACCCCCACCTCATGTTTCATACGAGCTTCCAGGTATTATACTTAGTGGTCTTATATGTAGAGTATTATTTTAGAGTATACTACATCTTACTCAAGTCAGTCTCCCGTTAACGTAGCTCAAGCTAAAGTCCTCAGTCTAAAGTTAAATGAAGCAATATTTTCACTTTCTTCATTGCATGGCATCACTCAATCATACAGGCATATAACCAACTTTAGGAGAAAGACATCTGAAAATACCCAAAGGTTTTTTTTTTTTAAAAAAAGGGTAAATAAAGCCAAGAAGACAAAAGAAAAGACATCTTTTACAAGACTCAAACAATCCTAAACACTAGGAATACTAAAATGGCTCAGCCCCTGTCCCTTTAATTCAGCCCTTACCACCAGAATAGTACTTTAGGTAGTACAATTTTTTTTTTTTTTTAATTTTGATATTTCTGACAGGTTCCTTTATATTTAACACTCAGCAGACACAGACTAAGAGAGACCATCTTTGAAATTGGACTGATTTGGTGTCTTCAGGTTATATCTCTCCTCTAAGTGCCAGGAATCCTCATCTAAGTAAAATGATCTACTTTGAATGAAATTCTCTCTTTGCCAGGGAAACAGGTGTATTTATTTCAGTGTTACACAACTTCTTTCCTTTCCATCCCTTCCATTCTATTTTCCTGGGAAAGGTGGGAGATCACAATGGTACTCTTAGACTCCAGTTTCCTGGTTATGCTTGTGCATATGAAAAAAAGTGATTCAAAGTTCACAGTCTCAGTGTGTCAGTGTTAGAATACACTGCACACCACCCCCCCCCCCAACTTGAAATAAGGACTTTTAGCCCTTCCCTGCATATCCATAATATATACTGTAGTAATGTTCCTTTTTCAGTTGTGTTGGGTTTTTTTGTTTGTTTGTTTTTTTCTTCTCTCCCTTTTTGTCTCTTACTGTTTGTGGAGATGGCAAAGGTGAAACTGATGCAATTATTAAATAAAGATTGTGATTTAGATATTTTGCGAGGTCACCTAAGCCTTGGAATAGTTGATGATTTGGTACAGTCTGAAATAAATGAATCAACATGCAGTCATTTTTCAGAATGTTCAACTGTGAATTGGTGATTAACCTTTGAAACATACTATGAAGAAAAGCGGCTGATTCTCTGTCTCATTGCCTTCAAATCAAACCTGCTCATCCTTCTATACCACATGCTATAGCCAAGACCACATTATTGTGTGCAGCACAGGACTATCTATTTGAAAGTCTTCATCTATTCTTTGTAATAGAAGAAACAACATAAGCATATAATTTCTTCCAGCTGAAACTATGAATTGGTGTACAATATTTCTAGTACCTACAAGCCAATATTTTCATGTCCAGCTCACAATCTGCTGTTGCATTTTAAGAAAAATCAAACATCATTATTTAATATTGTGTGTAAAAATCACAAGTTGTTTGTATTGCCACATTCTAGGCCTCTAGAAACAGTGCACTTGTCTCTAATTCTGTTTTTCTAATGCTTCTTGTCAAATTAGATAGATATGAACTTCACCTACATGGGAATCATTCCAATTAGCAGACAAAGAGAAGCTGCACTGACAAAATCCCAGAATCTAATGATTAGGCATTTAATGGAATTATGGGAGCAATATCAAACATTGGCAAAAACACTATCCATCCTTTGTAAGGAGAGAAAACATTATTCCATGAACAGTAAACTGACAATAATCCTCATTGGCATGTATCATCTTTTGCTCTACTTGGTCTTCATGGAAATACAACAAAAATTTCAGATTTATAATAAAGTATTAGGACTTGTCCTTTATACTGTGAATTTTAAAAGAGGGAAAAGTAACCTTAGAGTCAAAACAATTCTCCAAAGTTGATGAAAATGACAGATTGTCACCACCATCTCAATTATGTTTGTTCACTGCTTCCAAATGCTATCAGAAAACCAGTTAAAAGCGCATTTCAGGTCCTATAAACCTGGATTTCCACTCTATCAAGTGGCTTTAAATCTAAGCCCGTAGTTTGCAAAACTCAGTTGGATGAAAAGAAAGATTTACACAGCTGCGTAATATGAACATGAGGAGCGGAACAGGTTTCTGGAAAATATGTATTTTTTTCCACACTGGGAATGTGTAGTACATTCAGAAATTACTCGTAATTACTCATAATTAAGAGGAGGATGTGAACTGGTTGAATGAAGGCAGAATTAGGAATGGAGAAATCCCTGATAGTGTGTCCAAGCATGACAGAGAAAACAGACCCATGAAAGCCCCCCAAAAAACAAAATCAGGTTTGAAACCAAACTTATCCAAAATTAAAAATACCTAGATGCTTAAGTCCCACTTTAGGGCTCCTGTGATGAATAACTACTCGCTAGCAGTACCTGGCTCAAAGACCCAATTACTACTCTTTTCCAGCTATGTGTGGCTATCAGTTTGACCTCTTCAGTTACTGATGAGTACAAGCAGATGCCTTTTAGTGTGCATCAGACACTAAAGAAAAATGTTAGCTTTTTTTTTTAATCCATCCCTCCTTCTGAAACAAAAATGTGGCAAACACAATAAAGGATAAAACTGCAGAATTCTTTATTAGATGACTAAGCCTAGTGTGTGGTCATTAAGGGTAGTAGTGAGTTTGTCCATACGTGTACTGAGCTGGTGCTCTAGGCTTTGCTATTGTTTATTTTGGAAAACAACAGATCTGGCAAATACCCCTGACATACCTCCTACGTCAAACTTGCTCTTCTGGGACAGAGGCCAGAGTGAAAGATTTGCTTTCTGCTTGACCTTGAAGAAGTCACTTGACCTTTGAGTAACCATACTAGAAAACCAGGTTAACAGAAGAACTTTAATGAGAAGCAGATACTGTATCTGAACTGAATTTTCAGGGATTCATGAATTATAGAAACCCTAGCAGCAGAGGTGGTATCAAACTTATAATTCATTTTTGGTTGATGTTTCAGAGGCCTGTTCCAGCATATAGAGATCCAGTGGGAACATGAACAACTTTTGTGAGTTCTTCTTTTTGTTATATTTGAATATTAAATGAGCCACTGATTTGCTTCACACTTCAGATAAGAAATCTTTAGGTTTGATTCTTCTTTGCCTGTTCCAGTGGGTAGTCTCATATACAAATATACTTACGGCTAGTTACCATGTTTCACCACTGTATACATCGTTAAAGAAAGTACAGGACAGTTGAAAACCAGTTTGTCTCTGAAATCATACTTAGCCTTGCTTGAAGCTTCCCCTGACTTTACTGGATGCTTTAAAAAATACAGCCAACCTACAAAACACTAAGTGAAGGCAGCCACTAAACAGCCTTTTTATGCATTTGGTGGAAGATTTTAAAAAACATTCCACTCTTATTTTCTTTTAGCAGCTGTTAGTAACTACAGCAGGTAGAAAACACTATTTCTGCTTGTAAAACCTGTGCTGATTTTGCTGCCCTAAAATGAGAGTGCGCACACACATGTGGAAACAAAATGCAAAGTTCAGCACTTATTCATCTTTCTTCACCAAAAGTGACTGTTTACTTTTCTGTCAACATGCAGCACATCGGCATTGAGCAATCTTAATTAAGAGCCAGGCAGGCATTAGAGCAACCTAGGGCCTGGGCACCATCTTTATTTGGCTCTTCTGTCTCAAGTGTTGCTGGTTGAAAAGAAAAGGCAGCCGTGTGTAGCAGATGGGCTGATGTGCTTCAATACACTCGCAGCATCACATGCGGTGCTGTGCATCGGCACAAAGCCTGCAGTTCCAACCTCAGACCTTGCAAGCCCAGCACTCTCTCCTAAATTATTTATTTCTCAGATCAGGCTTACTGATGGTGTGAAGAAGAATTTGGTTTTGTGATGAAGAAGGATTTAACAGAGCTACCAGTATGCCTACAAGCTTTGCCGGGACTATTCAGCAGAGGGGTCAACACTTGGCTGCTCTGTTAATGGTTATGGATAGTTAGTAATCAGGCATTAACCAGCTGTTGTGAATACAATCTCTGCAATCTGCCAATTTCTAGACATGTAGCAAAGTAGCCTGTGCTATGGACAAAAATACTACCTTCTGAACCAGGTGACAGGAGCACAAGATGCTGCTGTTTACTTTGGTTTTGTTTTTCTGAGAAACTGGCATTCTTCTTGTTTGGATCAACCCTAATGAAACACCTGCTAGGTTTTAATTAAAATAAAATGTAATGCAGTTGCATGAACAGGTGGAAGGAGAAGATGATATACCATACAGCTCAAATCCCTCCATGTGTTCAGAGACTTTGCAAAGTCCCAGCTATTGCATCCATAAAACAGCGATGGAGTGTGTCAAGAACATTTTGATTGTGCACACGAGTCTGGTTAAAAAGGCATCTACTCGGTCAGGGAACAGCAGAAAGATAATATTCAAGCAGCCTTACATTACATCCAGGTAATGACTGGTGTAATGGTTTCTTGCTTCTGATGTACTACATGGTGATATTTTCCAGTTGTGAGAGGCTGGACTATTCAAATAAATTCAAACACAAAGTGTTAGACATCAAAACAACAGCCAGATATCAAAATACATGAAGCATGTAATGAGCATGATCATTAAAAAAAAAATTAAAAAAATCCCATTTACAATTCCTATCCTGTCCTAAGCTTTCTCCCCACCCTTCGTTGCAAAGAGCCATCCCCAAGAGCTATGAGGCTGTGCACCTCTAGCCAACTGCCAAATAGAGCAGGGCAAGATTAGCCACTTCATTTCATATTTTGTTTAGGCACAGAAGAGAGGTGATGCTCTTCAATGGCCTCTTGAACTCGACACAAAGTTAATTGCCATCTGTATGTGGCAAGAAAATGGAAGGTAATGAAGAGTCAGAGTCATGCTCCACACAATCCTGGCCCTGGCATAAGAGAGAAAGTAGGTAATTGTGAAATATGCACAGTGAGCAGCTAGTGTAAGATCCAGTTCCAGCTCTATCATTTATGGACTATTTAAGTTTTGCATGACATAAGTGAACTTAGTGGGCTAGAAAATCTGAGCCTTTGCCAAAGAACTCTTAATACTGATTACTTTAAATTAGGTCTGTCCTTTAAGCATTGGCTTTTTACGCGCGTACTGTCAGTGAGCCTGTAAGTATTCATCTGTTATTACTTTGGTAGGTACTTTCTTCTAAAGCTATAGTTCTAGAACAAAAACACCAAACCAAACAACAACAAAAAACCTCATAGGAAATCTGGAAGTCATTCATTTCCCCGAGGACAAATTCATGCCATGAACTTTTCCAGTTGCAAGTAACCTACTGCAGATACCCTTAGTCTGTATTGTTCATCAGTAGACAGAAACTGTCTAGTGCATGGGTTATTTATCTTTAATAAACTTTTCAGTCTATCAGGTTGAAGCATTTCACTGTTCTAAAGTGCTATAAAATGCTTATGCAAGAGAGGCTTTCTGTACATAAACATCCACTATTTTCTGAGATATCATGCACAATGCTTTTCTGATTTTTGCTTTCAAGGTAATAAAAATCCTCTAAGGACTAATGATTTGTAAAAACGCAGCTTGATATCAAAGAATAGGGGAAAGCACATAGCATGCTGCATTCAAAAGAGCTCTTAATTTCAAATAA
This sequence comes from Antrostomus carolinensis, assembly GCF_000700745.2. NCBI lineage: Eukaryota > Metazoa > Chordata > Aves > Caprimulgiformes > Caprimulgidae > Antrostomus > Antrostomus carolinensis. The sequence goes on from NW_010317726.1 coordinate 64,522, forward strand.
CTCAGAGGACTGCAGTTGTGTACAGTAAAAAGTAACAGATAGAGTTGGAAGTTTGACCTGCTGGCTACCTGCTAGTTCTGTTTGCTATATATTTTGTACAATGGGTTGGTTACTGGTTATCTCCTGTAAAACAAGGAGTTTTCTGACATGCTTGACTCCATAATTTGGAAAATGTCTGCAGTTTGTGCTTTGATTTAGAAAATGAAAAAGGAATGGTATTATAAAAAATAACTTTGTAGAAGAACACATAGAACTTGGGGAAAGTTTAGTTTTCCAAAGGATGCAACCCAGGACACTGATCCCAGGCAATGGGTTGTGAAGCCTAATGAGACAACAAGCCTGACAGAAGCTGGTAATTGAAACAATTTCAGAACTGTTGTATTGGGTCTGGCTGGGCTGGAGTTTATTTTCCCCGCGGCAGCCCTCAGAGTGCTGTGTTTTGTATTGGTGGCTTGAGGGGTGTTGATAACACCCCAGTGTTTTGGTTACTGGTGAGCAGTGCTAGCACAACACCAAGGCTGTCTCTCCAGACATAAAGTACTTTGGAAAGTGGGTTGGTTCTAAAAAAATGGCTTGCGGACAGCAGAGTGTTAGGAAGGAAGGATGACCTTGGTATGAGCCAGATCCTTACCTAACACAAACATGTGCTGTCCTATCCAAGGGTAAGGAAGCCATTTAATCTAATTACTTATGACAGATAATTCATCACATTTAAAAACATCTGTCTACATGGTTTCAGCCCATGAAATAATCCAGAAATAAAGTACTTTGGAAAGTGGGTTGGTTCTAACCTCCCGTATTGAGGTCTATTTCCATCACTTTTCTTATAATAACTTCATCTCCCATACAGAGCTTTGGCTTGAGTCATGATTTTTGGATACATCTCCCATGACAAAGCAGGCTGCACTGGAAAAATGGGTCTTTGCATAGTTTAAAGCCATGTTTTCTTCCACTTTCAATCTGCAGTCTATATTTGTAAATCACATCTTCCTTGGAAGCTACAGTGATTTATATTCTACTGGTTTAGATGCAAAAAGTAATGTTTCAGCTGGAAAAACTATTTAACAAGGTTTTTTTTAATCAGTTTGTGCTTTCACAAAATGTAATACACATTTTTACATAACACAGTTGATTTTTGAATGTGAACCACCTCCCATATTAAACAAGAGAAGTTTTTCTCTCAAGAAACCCTAAAAAAAAGATGAAGTTGCACACTCTGATAAGAGTTAGGTTCCTAGATAAGTATCTTCAGATACCTGTGCCAGTGTTATCCAGGTTCTTTTATGCCCTGATCTACCTGCATTTTCTATACTCATGCGTGCTTTGTATATGCTATGTTAAAAGTTTGCAGTACTCTTCATCCACTGGTGTCAAAGTTATTTACAACACAGAGGAATAAGGAGTAAATTTTGTTCCTTTGTGGTCATTAGCTATGATCATTTGTAAAGTCAAACATTCAAGAACAGAAAGAATCTGGTAAAAAAGTAGTCATGGGGTATGAAAGGGCAGGGATATCCAGCAGATAATTGCACTTTTTGTGATGTGTTATACCTGACGCTAACTCTGCATATCTGTAATGGTGAAAGGACATGAAGCAACAAAGGCAAACACAACTAGCATTGCACAGACACAGATCTTGCTCACATTAGACGAGAAGGTGGCCAGGGTATACAGAAATATGTTGGCAAATATAGGAGCAAAGAGAAAAAATTGAATATTTGGTCTGAACTCACTTTTACAGCATTTACACTACCAAAGTTCTTGTGGTAACACCTACAAAGCAGAATGACAATCTGAGACTTTGCAAAGCAGCCTGGATCTTGGATTTTATTATGTACCATTAAAGTGCATAAACCATTTAATCACAAAGACACCGACTGTTCTGGTCTAGAAAAAAAAAAAAAGCAATTGCCATCTCATTATACAAACATTCAAGCTAAACCTATATGGGGTCTCAATCAACAACCACAAACAGATGCTTCAAAGACAGCCAGAGAAAACCCATTGGAGACAATTATGCAATAGACTAGTGCAGACTCAACTACTTTCTAATACAATTAATGCTTAATTTTTTGCCTAGGAGCATAATAATCTGGATTGCACCAAACCAGATTTCTATGTAACTGAAGAAGGGTTTGGCATTTAAATGACAAGCCCCTTTTAAGTATTGAAAAGCTGCAATAAGGGCTCCCCAGAGGCTTCTCTTCAGGCAGAACACCCATCCCAACTCTCTCAGCTTTTCTTCGTAGGAGAGATTCCGTCCCTCTGATAATTTTTGTGGCCCTCCCCTGGACCCACTCCATCAGGTTCATGTCTTTCCTGTACTGAAGACTCTGGAGTTGCATGAATAGGTGTAGTACAAACCCTCGGTGTCATTGCAAGATATTGTTTTCCTAATACTACATTTGTACTTAAGAACTTCAGCCAGATTCATTTAAAAAAAAACTCTATGTTCTATTTAATTATTTTTTTATAAGCTTCTGAATGTGCATTGCTTCCATTCTGTAATTTGGTCTCCTGAGTACCTTAAGTTTAAGGTCTTACTAGGTTAAAAAAGAAAAAAGGCACATATAACCTGTTGGCTCTTTGGTGCTGGGAAAACCACACTTTTGGACTCTATCTGAATACATAGTGTTTCTTTGTGGGCCAGTTCTGGGATTTGTGGGAAGCATGAAGGGCTGCAAATGTTTCACAGGTCAGAGATTAAGTTTGCCTAGTAAGACTAGAGTGGTTTAACATACTTTGCCAGTGAAGATGTTATTCCCTTTTCTTAGCTGCTTTAATAATGACAGTGAAATGATCCCTCAGTGTGCTTTGTCACTGACCTATCAGGCACATTTAATAAGCTTTCATCCTAAATAATGTATTGCACAGGGCCTTGAGACATCTTTTCCTATTTATAACCTGCCTCAGTCTGGGCTAGCACTTTCATACTTTGTCCATTTTCCTCTTCCAGTCCCATTCTTCTCTTCCCAGAGATACAGACTTGGAATCTAGAACTCAGGAGTGCAGGTAGCTCCTGCCTTCCCTAGTGAGCTCAAGGTGAGTTTTACTTACACTGCTGCTTCCCAACTGCATTAAAAAAAACTCTTCAGCACTTGCAGTTCCCAAACCTAACACCTCATTTTACTGGATCAGAAGAGATTGCCCTACTTTTTACATCCTAGTAATTGTCCATTAATAAATCCTACTCCTGCTCAGCCTTATCCTTCAGTTATCCAGCAGCATCACTGGCACTAGCAAGATTCAATTCAAAATTGTTCCCAGGAGGGCAATAAGAAGCAATCAAGCTTTTGCCCTTGGCAGACATCAGTGATAATAGTAAGTGGTAAGGTGCTGACCTACATCCATCTCACAAACACATGAGCTAAAGAAAGCCTTGAATACCAGCACTTCAATCTGCCTTTCAGCCCCAGTCTGTTCACATGTAAAGTATTATGATTTTGGAATTAGAGCTAGTAGTTTTGGGTTTTGGGGTGGTTTTTTTTTGTTTTTTTTCCTAGAGCCATTAGTTTTGGGACCCAGGGAAACTGTGCTGCAGAGAGGAGCAGGGCAAAGAAAGATCCCGCATTTGAGGAACGACATTACTAATCTGCATAAGGAATGAAGAGGTGTGAAAGGGGCCTGGTGCTGGAGATGCACATGCATCCTCCAGCATCATGTGAGTGCATTTAGAGTACAGGGGAATATGGTTCCCTGGGTGGTGGCTTTCTGGAGCTGTTAAAGAGCTAAGGGAATTAGGATGGTTATGGTCTTCAATGTTGTTTTTCTACGGTACAGACACATACTACCTGTTAAACTGTTGTCTTACTATCTGCTTTTCCAATTCTTTTTACACTTAACAGTCAAAAGTGCTGAAGGTCCAGTGGCCTCAAGTAAGAACTGCTTCATCATTAACTGGGTTTGTTCCCCTTGTATCATCAAAAACAAGAAGGGTCAGGCTTTGAGCCCTACATTTTCACTTTTGCTTACACTATTCTTCGTCCTGTGGAAGTTACAACAAACAAAAGAAACTTCATGTTAAGCCATGGCTTGAAATTGTTCACAAGCCCTCTCGTGGTGCTTATTGTCACAGGCACTTCAGAAGCATCAAGTCACTGCAGAGATGCAGAATGCAAGCTCTGCCTATGAAAGAGATGCTCAGGAAAAGACAACACTTCATTTGACATAACCTAGTGCCTCTGTGCCTCTCATCTGTAGTTTGTAGAGAGCAAAAGATACAGAAGTGGCAGATTCTTTGCAACCTCTCTCCCCCATTCTAAATGCAAGTTCCCTGCTCTCACAAGCATAAGCTTTTCCTTTTTTTTTTCCCCTCAAGTAGTTGTTTAAGAGCCATTTGAAAGTTTGCTTTGCTTATAACCCTCTTCTTTTTGTCCTCCCTTGGTCAAGTGATCCCCTTGTCTTCATTTGGTTTCAGCAACTTTCAAAAGAAAACCTTTAAGGGGAACCAAGACCTCCACATTCATGCTAGTTTCTTCAAATCTATTTGGACAAACTGATGCCAGGTTCTGCAAGGACAGATCAATTTTTAGTTAAAAGACTACTTCATTTTGGACTGTATTTATCTAAAAGACTCAGAATAATTCTGATTTAAACCAAAACATTTTTCCCTGAGGTAGTAACTTGCATGAAAACTGTTAAACAAAGCCAAATTCTCTATCCCATTCTCAGTGTCTCACTGGATTTTTTTATCTAAATTGTTGAGAGTCCAGAAGAGAAGTTACAAATTGAGGTCTAATTGGGAAAGTTGAACTCTTTGCAAAGCTGAGAGATGATAATAAAGAGATAATATTTGCTTCAGGGGAAAAGGACTGGAGCAAGTGTCACCGATTTGATCAGCATGCTGTCTACTTTGTCTGCCTCTCCTCCTCTAAAAGGCTAACAAGAAATAATTTCTTTAGAGACTGCACACAATGATAAGTGCAACAGAGTTGTAGATCTCTAGAGAATGTGTTTATCAGCCACTTTCAAAGGGCATGGAAATGAACTAACTCCTCCTGACTTCATCAGCAGATTGGGAACAATTCAAACACTTTGACCCTACAAGCATTAGATTTGCACAACCACAGCAAAAGGAAGAGTTACAGCAACATGTATTTGTATTTCCTTTCATTAAGTCTCAAAGACTGCATCTTGGTTTTTTATCTGCTTTGCAGCATTTCACAGAGGATTTTTGAAAAAAAATATTGAAAACTAACTTACTGAGCAATTCATTCGTACACCTAACTGGTACAAAATAAGTACTTTCTATTTAAAAAAATATATATTTAAGGGAAAATTACAGAAATAACCTATGAAAAGGACTTTATCAAAGATTCTTAAGAATAGGATCACATTTGCTATAAAAATGCCTTATCTCAGGATAAAACAGGTGGTCAGAACTCTGTCTCATAAACTAAACTTGACAGGTATTGCCACCAGTGGAGTTGAGTGTATGGCTGTAGGTTCCCATGAGCCAGAGCTACACAAGCCAGTCCAAGTAGAGACATGCAGTGCAGCAACATTTAGATTAGATTCTTAATTTAATTCACTCCACCTCCAAACAGATTTTACAGCTCCTGCGTACTTAGATGAACACATCCAGCAAAAGCAGCCTGCTGTTGGCAAAAGGTTTGCCCTGCTTGGTAATGCTCCTCTTCTCTGACCCACTGCTTTTTTTTGTTCACAACTTCTTGGTCCAGTTCCTGTGGCACTAGTCAATTCTATCACTTATTCCTCCAAAGGACTATGTTAAGATGATTGTGTGCATCCAGTGGCATTCCAGACGAGTTGATTATAATTATCTGGCTAATTTAATTTTTCCAGGCATTTTCTATTATTTTACTCCAGAGGATTTACAAACATTCTGTCTCATATTTGTACCCTGAGAAGAGATAAAGAACCCATGAAAAATTAAAGTGTCTGATGCTCCCAAAGATGATCTTAAATTGTGAAGCTTTTTCAGAGAAACGACCGTATTTGCAATAGCACTGAAGCTCACAAGATGTTTCCCCTAGAAAGTATTACACTATATTCATTTAAAGTAAAGGTCATGCTGAACTAAAGAAAAATGAGTAAAGACGATGAGTGGGAAAGTGGTACAGAGATCAGTATTCTGTCCACCATACACAGGACTTCTGCTGAAGACTGCTGTATTTGTGTGCAGCTTTTCTCACCAGTGAATGTTACCATCCCTAAGCAGAGCAGCTTAAGTGGCAAGCTCCAGGCATTGATTTCCATTTAATTGTTAGAAGAGGGAAGGAGAGAGCAGGAAAAAAAGAAATAGAAAAGGGAAG